>NC_041017.1:16883567-17183567 GCF_004193775.1 Glycine soja | reverse complement strand
GCTATGGGATGGTGATCTTGCATGAGAACAGCTCCGACCCCCACTCCTGAGGCATCCACCTCCACTAGAAAAGTCTTTGTAAAATCAGGTAAGGCCAATACAGGTGTTTGGCTTAATTGATCCTTAAGATATTGAAATGCAAGCTTGGCTTCCACAGACAAAGAAAAATTATCTTTTTTCAACATGTCATTTAGTGGTTTGGCTATGGTGCTATATCTCCGTACAAACCTTCTATAATAACCTGCCAAACCCAAAAATCCTCTCAACTGTTTGGGGGTCTGAGGAAGAGGCCAATTCCTCACTGCTGCCACCTTAGCAGGGTCAGTAGAGACTCCCTCTCCAGTGATAAAATGCCATAAGTACTCCACTCGAGTAACCCCAAAGTAGCACTTAGATTTCTTGGCCAACAATGTATTTGCTCTCATGGTAGACAAGACTGTTTGTAAATGATGCAAGTGATCCTCCATGCTCTTACTATAAATAAGAATGTCATCAAAAAAGACCAACAGAAACCTCCTCAAGTATTCGTGGAACACCGAATTCATTAAGCCTTGAAATGTGGCAGGGCCATTGGTTAAGCCAAAAGGCATAACCAAGTACTCATAATGCCCTGAATGAGTTTTGAAAGTTGTTTTAGGTACATCTACCTCTGCCATTCTGACTTGATTATAGCCATACCTCAAGTCAATTTTGGAAAATACAGTAGAGCCATGTAGCTCATCCAATAGATCATCAACCAAGGGTACATGGAACCTATTTTTGATTGTACTCTTGTTGAGGTCCCTGTAATCAATGCAAGGCCTCCAACTTCCATCCTTTTTACCAACCAACACTACAGGACTGCTGTAAGGACTACTACTATTCTGGATAACACCACTCTTTAAGTAATTTTGTACTAATTCATCTATTATGTCCTTCTGTTGTTTAGAATACATGTATAGTCTCTTATTCATAGGGTTAGTTCCTTGCACCAAGGGAATAATGTGATCATGATCTGGTCTTCTAGGTGGTAGCGTAGTGGGTACTGCAAACACATCTACATATTGAAGGAGCAACTTATCAATACTGTCAGGAATTGAGGAAGATGTAGCATAGGTGGACAGGGAGTGGAGCAACAATCGTTCTTCGGACTCACATACTTGCAACATAGAAATGTGAACTCCTACAGCTAGTGTCCTATGTATCTGGTGCTTCCTAATTGTCTTAATATTTGTAGAACAATTGCCTCTCAAGACATGTCTTTTTCCTTGAGCAGTGAACTCCATGGTTAACTTGTCAAATTTCCATGTGATATTCCCCAATGTAATCAGCCATTCGATACCAAGAACCATATCACAACAACCTAAGGGTAATAGCAAGATATCTGAACTGAATATAGTGTTCTGTATAAGCCAAGAAAACCTTTTACCATAGTATTAATATGTACTCTAGCCCCATCAGCCACTGTGACACCAACAGGATCCATATCTTCAATTTTGCACCCTAGCTTCTGGGCTACATTAATATCTAAGAAATTGTGGATGCTCTCACTATCAATGAGAATGTGCAGGGGCTTCTTCCTTACCTAGCCAGTAACTCTTATGGTCCAAAACTTGGCTATTCCAGTTAAGGCATTTACTGAAATCAAGGGTTCATCAGAAGGGTGTTCAGTAGGTCCTAGGTCGTCATCAGAGTCAGAATTCTCAGCTATTTCCATGACGTGGATTTGGAGTTTCTTATGAGTTTGGCTATGAACAGGGGTAAAAGGTTCATCACAAAAATAACAAAGACCTTTAGCCCTCCTTTCACTCATATAGGCAGGGGTTAGCTGTTTAGTGGTTTGTGTTTTAGGTTTTATAGGTTCTAAGGTTTTGGGAGGGTTTGGTAAGAGTGGTGGCTTTGCTACATGGGTGGGTCTGAGGGTTTTAGAGAGTGGTTTGGCTTCCATGCTAGTGGCATTGGCATTTTCATACATCTTAGCTAGGGAAAAGGCTTTCATAACAAAAGTTGGTTGGAACATTCTAACCATCATTTGAATCTCCATTTGCAAACCACCAAGAAAACAACTCAATTGATGGGCCTCAGATAAGTCAATTCTTGAGACAATTGCATCAAATTCATTGTCGAAGTCTCATCAGCTCAGCCATTGGATCCTCGTAAACTTCACCGAATCTTTCAATCAAGATTTTCGTATAGTCATTCCATGAGGACAATTTATCAAGTCCCACATTCTTCACATACGCACTGTGCCATTGGAGAGCTTTTCCTTCAAAGTGGACCACAACCAAGCGCACCTTGTACTCTTTGGGAGTTTGTGTAAAAAAATTCTTAAGGGGTTTCCTAGACTATCAATGATAGGAAACAACAGGATCTCGAAACCTATGGTTCTCACAAACAATCAATAAACAACAATAGATAATGATGTGTACCTTTCTCCATAGGAAGACTTGTACCTTTCTCCATAGGAACTTCTCTTCATTACACTTTGATTTCCTTGAAAGAGGAGAGAAATAAGATTTCACTTCCTTTGGCCTTTCTTTTCTGCCTCTCTCCGTTAGTGAGGGCTATGAGTGAGAGAGAACACTTTTCTGGTCAGGAAGGGGACCTTATTTCACGTTAGTGGGTATTCAACCCCTTTTATAACCACTACTCCCATCAAGTAGCAGTCAACCTAGAAACTTCTCCTATTAAGCCCAATTACAATTTAGCCCTTAATCATTATTTATTTATTTATTAGTCCCTACTAAGTCACATGCCTCTCACATGAGACATTAATTCTAACATTCTCCCACTTGCCTCATGTGACATTAATAAACATTATGGACTAAATAAATAAATAGATTAACTAACATAATGCGCATTAAAAATTGACTAAACTGTTCTATACATTGGGTACATCATAATTTCATGATTAAGAATAGGAACCAATTCGAGTCATGCGGTTGTACATCATCTAATCGACATAGTCCCTTCCATGTACTACAAATTAGTCTTCTCCTTAATATGACCATTAGTTAGGAGTACATAATTGGTCCAACATAATGTCTTCATTCAAGACAAAACCTGTTAACATTACTCTAACACAAACATGCATGCAAACATAGAGAACAGGTAATCAGAAACATATCATAATTGAGCTCAGAGTGTCAGCAAAATTACATAAGGTAAATTACACTTAATGATCATCAATAACAATAATGCCCATACTTTCAACATGTTCTATAATGTCTTGGGCAATAATCCCTTATTCAAAGGGTCAACTATCATAAGGTTTGTGCTAATATGTTCTATTGACACTCTTTGTTTCTGAACTTCTTCCTTCGCGACAAAGTACCTCAATTTCATATGCTTAGCACCCTTAGAGTACTTGTTGTTCTTACAAAAAAAATATTGCTGCGGAGTTATCACAATACATTTTCAGCGACCTAGCAATACTGTCGATAATTCCAAGCCCTGAAATAAAGTTCCGCAGCCAATTAGCCTGAATTGTAGCCTCAAAACATACTACAAATTCAGCTCTCAGATGCAACAACAACTGATGCATACAAAATTACTTTCATTTGTTTTCGTTCCATATCATTTATAGGACATTGTGCGAGACTAACTCTGTCTCATTTCTAAATTAGAATAGGCGATGTTAAACACCTTTCCATCTTGAATCTCTCTAGCACTTTATCGATATATATACTTTCTGAGATAAGCCTAACAATCCTTGTGATCTATTATGGAATATTTCTATCCCTATCACATAGCTTACCTCACCCATATCTTTCACTTCAAAGTTTCTAGAGAGAAATTTCTTAGTCTCATGAAGGAGACCAAGATTGTTAGCTGCAAGCAAGATATCATCAATATACAAAATTAGAAAATAACCTTACTCCCACTGACCTTCAAATACATACACTGATAAACAGTATTTGCCTTAAATCTAAAGGAAACAATGGCATCATTAAACCTCAAATACCATTGACGGGAAGCTTACTTTAAGACTGTATATTGATTTTTTTAGTATACACACCATGTGTTCATTTCCTTCAACTGAGAACCTCATTGGTTGGTCCATACAAACATTCTCCTCTAAATCTTCATTCAGAAAGGCGGTTTTCACATCTATTTGATGTAGCTACTAATGCCATGATAATCCTGAAAGAATCCTTTCGTGAGACCAGTAAAATGTCTCTTTATAATCAATGTCATCTTTCTGAGTAAATTCCTTAGCAACAAGTCTAGCCTTGTAACATTCAAGGTTGCCATGAGAGTCACGTTTAGTTTTGAAGACCCACTTACAACCAACTCTCTTACAACCCTTTGGTAATTCTACAAGGTCCTGAACACCATTATGTTCCATGGAATCTATCTCTTCTTTCATGGCATTTAACCACTTCTCAGAACTATCATAACTTACAACTTGTGAAAACAAAACTGGATCATTATCATTAATGCTTAAGTTTGTTTTTGTTTCATGTAGGTATACCACATAATCATTCAAAATAGTTGGTCTCCTTTTCTCTTTGAGACCTTCTTAATGCTACTTCTTGTGGTTCCTCCATAATAGGTTCATTATGCATCATGGGTTCATTATTGTGTTGCTCCTCTTCATTAATTTTGTAGCAATAACTGAAGGAGCAATCACCTTACTGTTAGAGGCATAAGCTAAAAGGACTTACACTCTAACTTCTTTAATTTCCATTTCTCGTGGAACTGTAGTCCCACTGATTTCATCATTTTCAATGAACCTTGCATTTCCAGTTTTGACAATTCTCATACTATGATTAGAACAATAAAACATATACCCTTTTAACTTTTCTGGATAACCAATGAAATATTCATTGATTGTTCTTGCATCCAATTTTCTTTCTTGCGGATTATAAATCCTTATTTCTGCCTGGCAACCCTAAACATGCAGGTGCCTTATACTAGGTATCCTATTTGTCCACAGTTCAAAAGGTCTCTTTGGAACTGCCGTACTAGGAACCCTGTTCAACAAATACATGGAAGTTTTCAAGGCATACATCCACAAAGATACAGGTAAAGTCTAATTGATTAACATACTCTTAACCATATCCATTAAAGTTCTATTACACCTTTCTGATACACCATTTTGTTGTGGTGTACCGGAAATTGTGTATTGCACACAAATGCACGTTTCTGAACAAGCTTAGCAAATGGACTTGGGTGTTGCCCAGTTTCATCATATCTTCCGTAATACTTATCACCTCTATCATATCTAATAATTTTCACATTTATGTCTAATTGCCATTTTACTTCATTGTAGTAAATTTTTAAGGCATCCATTGCCTAAGAAATCTCGGGCAATAAGTAGACATAACCATAACGTGAATAATCATCAATAATGGTGATAAAGTATCTTTCCTTTCCGAAAGAACTAACATCAAAAGGTCCACAAATATCAGTATGCACAATTTCAAGAAGCAGAGTGCTTCTTGTAGCTCCTTTCTTTGTATGTTTTGTTTATTTTCCCTTAATACAACCCACACAAATATTTAGATCCGTAAAGTCTAGATAAGGAAGAATTTCATTCTTTATTAATCTTTCCATCCTTTCTCTAGAAATGTGACCTAAACGTTTATGCCACAAGAAAACATATCGTTCATCCACTAAACTATGTTTAGTGCCAACATTATGATGCAGAGTTAAAACAGTTTCAGCATACAAACTGTTTATTTCCCATTTATATAAACCATCACAAGAATACCAGTACCAATGAGATGATTATGCTTAAATAAATTGAAACATCCATTACCAAAATTAAAAGAGTATGCATTAACATCAAGTTTAGATAATGAAACTAAATTCCTAGATAAACTAGGTACATAAGGAGTTTCCAGTAAATCTAAACGATGTCCAGTGTTGAGTTTTAAACAATAAGTCTCAACTATTTCCACTGGAGCTTTCACTTCATTCCCCATAAAAATGAACTTCTCATTTGGGCTTATGGTTTGGATTGTAAGAACTCTCTGCATAATGTTAGAAACATGAGTCATACATCCAGAATTAATCCATCATGTATCATGGAAAACTACAGTTAAGTTTGATTCAAAACATACATGAGCATTAAGCTCACCATTCTTTTCGAACCAAGACTTACACTTTAGGCAATCCTTTTGAAAATGTCTTAATTTCACAAAATTGACAATTATTGCCCTTTGATACCTTTCTTCTGGATTTGCAAAGAGTCGTCATTGTTCTTTAATGACCCTTTGCCTTTATCATGCTTCTTCATAAATTTCTTTTCAAGCTCCTTGATTCCCTTGGTGGCTAACATAATGGACTAAGTGACTTCTTTGATTCTTAAGTCTCGTTTCTTCCAGAACTAACATACTGTGCAATTCATGCACATTCCATTTATCTTTCATGGTATTATAGTTCATTTAGAACAGGCCAAACTCAGACAGTAATGAGTTTAGAATAAACTGAACAAGAAAGTTCTCATTCACAGCCATTATATTCCCAAGGTCTTAAGTCTTGCTGCAATGTTTGTCATCTCAATGACATGTTCATACATAGTACGTGAACCATCAAACTTCATGGTGGTCAATGTACTCATTAATGTCCCAGCAACAGACTTATCAGCTGTTTGAGAGCGCTCTCTCACTAATCACATAAATTTTTTAGCACTTTCGATTTTAGGGAGAGTTGTCTTAATACTGTCTGCAATAGTCATTCTCATCAACATTAGGCTGAGTCTGTTAGATCTTTCCCAAATTTTATAATGAACTTTCTCTTCATTGCTACTAACATCAATAATAATAACAAACTTCCAACATAGCAAGATCATGATCCAAAACACTAAGGTGAAATTGGACTTGCTCATTTCAGTCAGAGAAGTTAAGCCTATTAAAATTGGCTCAGATGATACATAAGAATCCAATGAATTCAAAACATGTATTACATAATAAAGTTCACATAAGTGTTTTGAGACATAAAATACATGTCATACATATGATTCATTCAGATAACGATTAATGTATATTGATGTTCTCCTTTGGGTGATACACCAACACACAACATACAAACATAATGATGCTAATAAAATTTTAACATTATTTGACAATTAAATATGCACCAATTAGTAATATCTATTTCCTTTGGGCATATAAATAAAACTAATGATACACACAAATTGCCTACAATTATATTCATTAATTATAAGAACAACTAATCAACCTTTGGGCGATCCATAAATGCCTTATAACAATGAATTTCAATTACCCATAAACCAATAATCATATAATTTAGCATCCATTATTCTATGAGTAATTGGAATAATCATTAAGTTGGAATTAAATAACCTTACAAATTTGGTCACTTTGGTGACTAACAAATTCAACATACATTTAATTCCAACCAAGTATAATTGAAATAATCATTAATTTGGAATTAAATAACCTTACAAATTTGGCCACTTTGGTGACTAACAAATTCAACATACATTTAATTCCAACCAAATATGTATGGTCTGCACATACTTATTGCTATTAACAATTCATAGCCATTCTATTAATTTCATTCCAGACCATAAAATAATATTTGCATTTATTTGTGTTTTTGCATTCAAACACGTTCAAGCAAATATGTAGCATATACATATATTTACTGCTACCAATAATTGCAAAACATTCACATTAATTTAATTACAGAATATAAACTTTCAATCCTTTAATCACCTTCAACAATAATTTTTTTTTTGAAAAAAAAAGGATCAAGTGGGATTGGAAATAGCAAACATAAGGTTGCAAATAGCAATTTCCAAAATTTCATATTCTTCCCTACAATAAACGTACCTGCGCAGCTTTTCAAAATTGGAATTGAATCTTTACGTTAATGGCACGCTTCCTTTCTTTCACCATTAGAAGTAAAAACTTTCTCCAAATTTAATATATACATGTCGTGTAGCTTTCTCTCCGATAATCATAAGTTTTCAAATAATCTTTCTCCAAAAATTGGTATTCAACAATAACAAAATATTGCCAATAAAACAATATATGCAGCGGAAAATAAAATTCCTAAATTTCATAATTAGGATTTATGCATAATTGGAAGAAATTAAATTATCCCTAAATTTCATAATTAGGGTTCATACATAATTGAGAGAAATTAAATTATCCCTAAATTTCATAATTAGGGTTCATACATAATTGGGAGAAATTAAATCATTCTTGGAGAATCATAAATTTCATAACACATGCTCTGATACCACATGTAAAAAAATTCTTAAGGGGTTTCCTAGACTATCAATGATAGGAAACAACAGGATCTTGAAACCTATGGTTCTCACAAACAATCAATAAACAACAATAGATAATGATGTGTACCTTTCTCCATAGGAAGACTTGTACCTTTCTCCATAGGAACTTCTCTTCATTACACTTTGATTTCCTTGAAAGAGGAGAGAAATAAGATTTCACTTCCTTTGACATTTCTTTTCTGCCTCTCTCCGTTAGTGAGGGCTATGAGTGAGAGAGAACACTTTTCTGGTCAGGAAGGGGACCTTATTTCACGTTAGTGGGTATTCAGCCCCTTTTATAACCACTACTCCCATCAAGTAGCAGTCAACCTAGAAATTTCTCCTATTAACCCCAATTACAATTTAGCCCTTAATCATTATTTATTTATTTATTAGTCCCTACTAAGTCACATGCCTCTCACATGAGACATTAATTCTAACAGTTTGATCAACCGAAAAGAAAGTGTCACACTGGATGATCCAGTTCTTGAAGCCCTCGTCATTTAATCGGGGAAAATCCAAACGTGTGAGCCTAGTGTTACACAAATAAGACCTGGAAGACGCGGTAGCACTTGATGAACAAGAATTTTTGTGGCGTCGAAACATATCCTCGATCGTGCGCTACAACAAAGTTCCAATATCCATGAATCATTCTTCCATTCGCGTAGTGAGACATTCTTCCATTTCACGAATCTGCGTTTGATTTCTGGTATTATTAGCCATGGCGGAGTCGTAGCTTGGAAGGTCACCGTCTGATACCAATTGTTGCGGTTGTTCTAGGAAGTAAGAACCACGAAGAGTAATCAAGAAAGGGGTAGGGAATCCAAGGCAATAGAATGGACACTGAACAAGGGAAATTTGTTATTGATTGAATTGGAATTACAGAGAAAGTTCTTACAAAGAATGAATGAATGTCCCCTTTTTGCTGAAACTACTATATATATATATATATAACAGTTCAGTTACAATTTACCACGTGTCCTAAGGCTAACTAACTATTATTAGGGTCCTGCATCATGCGACACCGTGTTCGCGCACGTGAACGAGGGCACGATGGTGGTGTGAGATGATGGAATAGGAAATGCTGTGGTGGTGTGTTTGGTGTCACGATCTATGGTTTGGTAGTGTGGGTTGTTGTTTAATGGTGGCGGTGTAGAAAACATGAAGAAAGAGGGGAGATTAATATACTCAATAGAGAAAAGGATTATCCAAAGGGTAGATTGGAAAAAAAAAGAAAATAATTACTTAAAAAAAATTAAAAAATCTTTTTCCTTACGTGCAATCTAACACATCTAATGAGTCATGTGACATCACACATGTATGTCAACTTATCCAATTAACGGGTTAACGATCATATAACCAATTAATGGATCTCAATTAACGAGTGAGATTTTGAAAAAAACTTCTCAAATATTAGACAGTTGATTCAAAGAATTTTTTTATGAGGGATCAGAGATATAAAAATAGGATATATATTAAGAATCAAAAGATATTTAACTCTATTATTTATTTAATCTAATGTAGGTAGGAAGAGTCAGAGACGACAATACGTGGCGGGAGCAGCACAAACGTAGGCTGAGACACATGAAGGCCCAGACTCAGTCAACAAACAAAACAAACCTCACTTTCCTAATTCTAACTTTGGTATTCTTCTGTTTCATTTCTGTTCAATGTTCATGCATCTTTCTTCTATATCCAATCTGCAACACCCAGAAACCAGTTTCTTTTTTTCCTTGTCATTTCAGGTTATTCACCAGTTTGAGTTGTTGAATCTCCTCCACTGCTTCTTCTCCTGATCCTGTTCAGAATCCAAGGAGCTTGGGAACAAACTCCTGCTCCTTCTTCACCCTGGTCATAAGTTCATGTCTTTGTTTCTTCATTTCATTTTAAGTAACTTTCCTTCTTTTATTTATTTGTTTGTTTTACTTCTACTTATTATTCCTTTTAATATTTGTGATATGGCAATTTATGTTGCCTCTGATCGAAAGTTATACTAAGCTTTCTAATTAGGGCCTTCAAATCTTTTATTCAATTTTGAGATTATTAGTTCAATTCATTAGTTTGCATGTAATTCTGATGTTGGCAGGTTAAATCTATTAAATTATCAAAATTGAGTTTTGTCTCTATCAATCATATAGTGTCTATTCTTGAAAATACCGAATCTAATAACATGCCCAAAATTGATTCTCTCTCTCTCTCAGTAAAAACTGATTATCTCCTCAGCATACCCCATTTTTGTTTTTCTTTTTTTTTTTTTAAAGAAAAAGATATATTTCAGTTGTTAGATCAATATCTTGCATGCTGCCCAAAGATACTTAACAGATTATGAGGGGCCTAGAAACTTGCTCAATAAAAAAAGGGGGTGGAGGAGCTAAAAAATTGTTTCATCACAATCTAGGACGCTTGAAATTGACACTCAAGATAGATCCTAAGCAGTGATCTACTTAAAGGGAAGTTTTGGTATCAAGAAAAGTTTGCTTTTTAGATCAAAGGATCAAGAATAGGGTCTAACCATTATTCTGATTTGTGAAAGAACTTATGTGTAATTGATTATCACTGAGAAAAATAAATAATCATATGCATGGAGAGACAGTGATTGAGAATTCTTTTTTGAATTTCTGTTCTAATTTTTACACTCTTACATGACAGTTACCAGAGGCACCACTTCTGGTTTATTGATAGGCAATGGGAGGTGCACTGGGAAAGATTGAATCACCCAAAAAGGGATCAGTGCCAGAAACTAAGCTCGAGGCTAAAATGGTTGAAGCAATGCTGCGTAGGGAATCTCAAGGAAGTTCCGTGAAATCATTCAACACTATAATCTTGAAATTCCCAAAGATTGATGAGAGCCTTAGAAAATGCAAAGCCATATTTGAGCAGTTTGGTAGGTTTCCACTTCAAATTTATGGTTTTGTTAAATTGGTATTTTGATTTGATACTTTCCCACAAAAAGCCTACAAATGCTGTAAATAACATATATGGACCTGAAAGTAGATACCATAAATGTCATTTCAAAGTAGAAGTAAATGGTAACTGTCTTATTGGAATCATTTTTATTGTGCCTATGTGATGAAAGACTGCACCTAATCCTATGTTTAAACACTTAAATGTTTATTCAAATTCAATTAGATTTTAGTATACACTAAAACTGATAAATATTTGCTTATTTCTGTGGTCGGAACTGTTATCTACTGAACACATTCACAGGCTTTAGCTGTGCAGCAAAAATTTCTATGAGAATGTTTTTGTCAACATTTCTTGCCCACTCAAATTGACTTATTGACATTTATGTTTAGTATAATGGCTAACAGCAGTGTGTTTATGGCTTTCCTTATAGATGAGGATTCTAATGGGGCAATAGATCAAGAGGAGTTGAAAAAGTGTTTCAGTAAGCTGGAAATTTCTTTTACCGAGGAGGAAATAAATGATCTTTTTGAAGCATGTGATATCAACGAGGATATGGTAATGAAGTTCAGTGAGTTTATTGTTCTTCTTTGCGTTGTCTACCTTCTCAAGGATGACCCTGCAGCTCTTCACGCTGTATCCTAGCACACATTATCTGTGCCTTATTAGTTTCATTACCATATGAGGCTATTTATGCAATATAGGGAGAGATTCTTAAAGAATTCAATTTTGAAAGATAAACAAGTAGCCTGCTGCTATGTGCTGATTGATATTTGAATTATTTTGTGTTGTTATACATTTAATTATTGAGAATTGAATCCGGATTCTTGTCTTTTAGCAGCTTTTGCACCCAACCATACATATAGTTCAGGAGATCTTTGTACTTTATGAGTAACTCAGTTTTATATGTTTAATCATTTTTTTTCTGTTATGGATTTGCTTTTCTATTTCATGCATTTCTTCAGGGAAGCCTAGAATTTTGTCATGCTTCCTTTGATAACAATAAACCTTGAATTTCCATGTTTTGCTACATCTTCAAATTGTTTTCCATGACTTCCCTAGAAATCACGAATTGGGATGCCAAAGCTGGAGCGCACATTTGAGACTTTGGTTGATACATTTGTATTCCTAGACAAGAACAAGGATGGATATGTCAGCAAAAATGAGATGGTCCAAGCTATAAATGAAACTACATCAGGGGAGCGTTCTTCTGGAAGAATAGCCATGAAAAGATTTGGTCAGTTGTCTCTTCCTTTCCCTTTTAAATATGCATATAAGCCCCAATGAGGATTCAAGCTTGCTTAAACACAGACATACTCAGTTATCAGGGTGTGTTATGTACCAACATTTTAAAATATGATTTAACATGCTTATACAAGAAAAGTGAGTGCCTCCCAATTGATCACAAAAATAGCACACCCAACTTAGTATTCTAGCTAGATCATAACACACTTCTTGGGAAACATTAGCAGAAAGGAACATACAAGGAACTCACAGTCACAGGTCATGGTAGGTATCTTGTATTCTTTCTATTGCAGAGGTTGTCTATTTATCTGTAATACTCTTCTGTTTCTAATCAGCAGTATTGCATGAAATATGGAACTAACTTTTAAATGTCAGTATGTATGTCTTGAAATCTTATTTTGGTTTAATTATTCATTTGGTCTTATAGTTACAAAACTTTCCCTTTTAGTCCTTATACTTAAAAACACCCCCTTTTAGTCCCTACACATCATTTTTAATCTCTTTTAGTCCTCGTGTTGGGATTAAAATTGTGTAGGGACTAAAAGAGATTAAAAATAAAATATGTATAGGACTAAAAGGATATGCTTTTAAATATATAGGCTAAAAGGGAAATTTTTTGTAACTATAGGATCAAATGAGTAATTAAATTTTTTTAATTTACATACTGTAAAAAAAAAAAAACTATGATTGCCCCAAACTCATTCTAAAACTTCATTCGAAGATTTTCTATACAGTAGCAACTCTAAATCAACCTTCTCTTTGTTTTTTCTTCCTAGCTAGTATTTTATTTACTAATAAGTATTTTGTTTTCTCTGCAAAATTCTGCAGAAGAAATGGATTGGGATAAAAATGGAATGGTGAACTTCAAGGAGTTTCTATTTGCTTTTACACGTTGGGTTGGAATTGATGAAGTTGAGGACGAGGAAAATGAGGAGGCATAAACATGTCATCTAAATATCTGACTGCCTCTTCAGCCAAGGCAAAAGGGCTTTTCTGGTTTTCCCTTGAAATAAAGGCCAAGTTGCTACACGTTGAATTTTACTGAAACTGTCATTCCTGAAGTTCATTATGTAAATAGTAAGTGTAGAACTCAGTGCCGTATTGAAGAAATGTTCAAATTTATGTGTTAAATGCTACCATAGTGATTGTATTGGTTGCTGCTTCTTTCTCTTTCTCGCTTAGTTCTCATTTCTGCTATGTATTGAACTATAAATAGCCTGTGCTAGTACATTACATTAATGAGAGGCAAACTGGCAAAGTGCATACCTACTCAGGGATTTATTAAATTATTAATAAGATTAACATTTTATTGGGGTTATGCAACAAGCAATAGTATTCTAGTGCTAGTAAAGCTGGTAGCAATTCTGCCTTAATTTAAATATGCAACTGATAGAAACTAGAAATGCAACTATATTCAACTTGAAACATGGAATGACTTCCTTACAACCGATGTAAACCTCGTAAATCCAATCCAAAACATCACATAATAGGAAAAATGTAGAACATCGACAACCAAAATTATAGATGCATACTAATACTAAAAGACAGGGAACAGTCCTCCCAAGGCCAAATTCTTCTTCACTACTTCTGTTCATTTCTCTACACCCCTCCTTCTCTAATTGAATTTTCTTCTGTCAAAAATTGCCCATCAGTTGCATTTTTCAAGCTAAGGGCTTCATTTTTTTCCTATCCTTATACTTGAAAAAGAGTAATGAAATTGTATAGTATTATTTTGTAATGATTGTTACAACAATTGCCTTTTTCTTTTGTACTACAATGACAAAAGGTTAGAACCTAAGACTTTGTGTATACTATCCAATCTTTCACCACTAAGTCAACCCTAATTATTCAATAACAGCTGCTTTCAACAAATATAAACTAACAATCAATATTAACCTGTTAATTTGGGTTACAAATATGTAAACAATCAGCTACTCATTCTAACAGAAAATAAGAATAGAAATCTATACAATCTAGGAAATAAATAATTGGTTTTACAATACACTCCTTCAGCAAGTGAATGAATATTTATCATTCCTAGCTTACTCGTGACATCTTGAAATCACTATGTGGGAAGTCCCCTGAAGTTAGTACATTTGTTACTCAAGGACATGTGCAAAAGTTATAAGGTTGCTATCTAATTTTTCTTTGCAAAGGGTTAGGCTATTGCTGTGTTAGTAAATCTAACGGCTAACTTATTGTCACAAAGTAGTTTCACGGGGACTTAATACTTAATTTTGCCCTCATCAAGTATAATTTTCATCGATAACAATTCACAAATTCCTTGAGCCATATCTCTAACATTTGTGTTTGCATTAAACCTTGCAACTACTATTAAATAGTATGCTTGTCCATGTTACCAAGTTATCACCCAAGAACATGCAATATGTTGAGGTTGATTTTCTATCAACAATTGATCCATCATAATTTGCATTTGTATACAACTCTAGTGATAGCTTGCTCTCTCTTAACAACAATCTCCTTATTGGACTACTCTTAAAATACTAAAATTTTGGCATGCAAGTATCTCATGGATCTTGCATAAGCTCATGATTCATTGTATTTCATAGCATATTTCACATAGAATTGCTAGTTGTTTTGCAAGCATTTTTGATTCATTAAACTTAGTGTACTATTGAGGACCCACAAATCTTACGTGGTATACTACGTGGCACTCAGAGACACATGTCCACCCTCCACGTCAGCCCTACTACAAAAGCACGGACGTCTGACCCTTAGCAGCCGAGCTCCCCAACAAACAAGTTATCTCTAACCTAACTACTATTCAAATATATTTAAATATCTTATCTGTTGGCAAGTATTAAATTATCTATAACGCCAAATTATCTACAAGGTACAAATATCTTCTACCTTTATCCCTAATTTAAATGTTTATCTCTAACATTATCTTTAAGCTTCCGATTATTATTTATAAGCCGGTAATTATCTATAAGACTAACAAACAACGCCCACAAACAAGGACCAACACCCTCGCTCATCTACTATAAATACAAGTTCCATTGAACCCCTCAACACGCATTCATACACGACTTGCTCTCACACACTCAGCACATGGCAACAAGCCTGTGCCCCTCTCTCTCTCTTTAGCTCGTACAAGCTATTTTCAATATTACTTGCTTTACTCTCCTTACACACATTCTTGCTTGAGCGTCGGAGTCCTTTGTTTTGCAAGTCCCCCCTCCTGTCAATGGTACCCTCAATGCCGACGTGTGAAGTTCGGGACCCCATGTCAACCCTGATGTGCCAAAGTTCTGAATTTTGGTAAGAACATTTGGCACCCACCGTGGGGCCTCAGTAAAACATACCCTGTGGCCTCTTGTCAATCCTCCTACATCCATCCATGCTCAACACTCAGTCTAGCATCAAACGTGAAAACCCCCTCACGGACTCGCATCCTCATCCGAAAGCTATGGCAGACACAAACACCTTACCACAACTCCAAAACCGCATAACAGAGATGGAGAGACGCCATGAGAAAGAGTTGACAAAGCTAAAGGCTGACCACGATCAGCTAGAGGCTCGTGTGTAACATCCCATTTTTCGTAAACTAATTTAAAAAATTGTTATTTATAAATAAATAGAGTTTTAGAAAAATGATGAGGTTTTTGTAATTAAATGAATAAGGAAAAATAATTTTATTAAAATAATGGTTTGAGAGAAAATAAAACAGGTATTCATTTGATAGGAAATAAAATAGAGTTTCTTTCTATAAAATAATAAAAATAAATAAATAGAGTAAATAATAGGTTGTGAGTACCCTAGCTATAAATGGCGTTAGGTCTATTTTCACACTGACGATGCCTCCTCTTTCTCTCAATTTCGTTTTCCCCTCTTCTCCTCCCAAAACCCTCTCTTTTCCCGCATACCACCAAACTTGTCTCAGAAAAATGATGATCTCGAAGTCAGAAAAGACTATGTTCCTAGATTCGTTAACCGTTGGATTGTCATAAAATTTTAATATGTGGTTTGAGATTCAATTCTGCACACCTACACCGTTGCGATTGTGAAATAATATCCATGGAGAGGGGAAACAGAATCGCACGAAGATAGTACAAAATGGAGGCTTCAATCCCTTCTTTTTCTCTCTAACGTTTGGGAACCCTATTAGAGCAATCAGAGGAAAAAAATTGAGGAATCTCAGGAAATTGCTAGATATGCCGCTATCGCTGCTGAAACAGACGTGAGCCCGCTAAGAGGTAAAGGATGGGTTTATCACAATTGGGGTTAGAATGAACATGTGTAGGGATCCTTAGAGGATTAAATTTTGGTTTATTTTGGGATGTTTATTGAATTATATTTTTTTCCTTTATGATTATAAATACAATATCGATGCCCTGGTCCGAATTGGTTGATAAAATTGAGTGTTATTGGTGTTTTTATTTTTATACCTATGATTTGGATTAATTGATTTTGATATAATTGTGTGAAATTATTTGAGGGGTTATACTCCTCATGTTGTGATAAACCTTTTGCATAGATTGTTATATTGAGATTATGAAATGGTGATTCAAATTTTGAGTATGTGATAAATTGAATCTGTGATGAATGGTGAAATACATTTGTATTGAGATGTGTGTATTGAGTTGTGAGCTATGAATTGTGCAATCACATAATTGTAAGACCCTTTAAGGGCGACGAGTATCCCTGACAGACTCTTTAGAGTGTAGGCCTTGGGGGTAAATACACCCAGTTTAAGTGCTCCTTTAAGCCTATGATGTTGATCCCATGTGGTTGGAGCATTCTCGCAAAACAGCGTGACCCTGACTGGTCTCCCTATGATTTTACCTATTGAGAGTGACCTGACTTACTAGTCTGTGGTTTGTCTTGTCATGTACTCCTAGGCGCCCGACGAGGTTTTTCACTAACATGGTACCACATTGCATATAATATTGAGTCTTAGTGTATATGTTGTATAATGCTTGTGTATTGATCGATATTGATTGACTTGGTGATATTGTGTTTTGATCCTTGAGTATGTGCGATGAGGACACAACTAAGGGCAAGGACCTTGAAGCACTTGAAGGGCCCATGACCAGAGGCAGACTTAAACAGGCCCAACACAGTGATGAGGACACAACTAAGGGCAAGGACCATGAAGCACTTGAAGGGCCCATGACCAGAGGCAGACTTAAACAGGCCCAACACGTCATAGAGACAAGGCTGGTCATTTGTATAGCTGCCATTGATGATGATTGAAGGCCCATGTTTCCATAATTTTTATTTTATTTTATTATTTAATTATTGCAATTAAGGGACTTTATTTCATTTTAGGGTTTGGTGGTTGTGGCTAAAACCTATGCCTTTTCACCTGCACCAATTTATTTCATTTTAGGGTTTCGTGAACTCTATATATTTTCCTCAAAATGAATGAAGGCACTTTTGGCATCCTTTTCAATTACTTGAGAAAGTTTCTCTCAGGGTTCCTGTTGAACCAAATTCTGACTTATCAAGGTTGATTCCTTGTGGCGTCACCGTGACTTATCTTCCATCTCTGGAAGTGGCGTCCTTCTCCGTCAACATTCTTGTATCAAACGTTCCGTCCCGTAAGGTTCACGTCAACGTGAATGTTGTGAAAATGAATGAGATGTGTTGTGTTGTGTTGTGATGTGATGTTGGACGACAAAATGGTGAAATGACGTGAACTATGTTTAAGTAAGTTTTATTTTGTTTATATGATACTTATACCTACATGTTATCTTATTTTTCTCCATTAGTTAGGAATGTGATAACTCACTCCTTATGTGTTGCTTGTGTTTGGATCCTGTGATGATCTT
The DNA here is from genome assembly GCF_004193775.1 of Glycine soja. NCBI lineage: Eukaryota > Viridiplantae > Streptophyta > Magnoliopsida > Fabales > Fabaceae > Glycine > Glycine soja. The sequence goes on along the minus strand of NC_041017.1, from coordinate 17,165,396 downwards.
GAACTTTGTGTTCGAGGGAGTAAATGACTAGGTGAATTGATTTAAGGAACCTTGTGTTGAAGGACGTCGGGACACAATGCTCTGATAGGATGTGACATTGGGGTATAGGTTTCTATATTAATTGTATGAATATGATGTAAAAGAAAGTTTGAACAAGTTTGACAAGTTTGAATATGATGTAAAAGAAAGTGAATGTAAGCCTTTTACCCTGTTGAAAGGATTTTTTTCAAATGTGTTTTAAAAACTTTTAATTAATTATGATTTTTTTTCTTTTTATTAGTACATATATGTATGAGGTAGAGGGTGTCACATCGTGTCAGACTTCCCCAGGGCAATGAGCAATTCGCCCACACCTTGGCTGAACACACCCAAGGGGAACCACACCCCTGATGCACAAGCAACACTGTAGACGACCTAAGTCCCTCCTATAGGCATCGTCCAGTAACACAGATTGTTCGTTGGAATCCTTTGGTCGACCGCATTATGGAGGTAGCATACATACCTTTGGGGTGGAAGCCACTCAACCCTAAGCGATACGACGGGACAACCGATCCAGATGAGCATCTAGACGTCTTCTTGACACAGGTGAACCTCTACACCAACAACGACGCAATTATGTGTCGTGTCTTCTCTACATCTCTAAAGGGAGCAACATTGACCTGGTACGGTGGACTCCCACCCAGGTCCATAGACATCTTTAACACCTTCATCGAATGATTTAGTGTGCAGTACGCCACTAGTAGGTCTCACCGCATGACCTCGGCCACCTTGGCCAGTCTGCGACAAGCAGATGACGAGTCCCTCATAAAGTTCATGGACATATTTGGGCACACGACCATCCAGATCTGAAATCTCAATCACGAGGTAGCATTGCATTCCATGATTCCACCTTATGCCCTAGCAAGTTCAGAGATAGTCTGTGCAAAAAGGCACCCTGTAGCATGGACGAACTATGCGAACGAGCCAAGGGATACAACTAGATGGAAGAAATGTCTGGATAGATAGTCTGTGCAAAAAGGCACCCTGTAGCATGGATAGATAGTCTGTGCAAAAAGGCACCCTGTAGTCAGTGTCTTTTTGTGTGACACTTAGGCTATAAATAGAGGCTATGTGTGTGCATTTTTTCAACTTTGATCATTTGAAAATTAAACTTTAGATTTCAAACCTCTTTTGAAGCACCAAAATTCGTGCTCCTTCTTTCCCTCTCCCTCCATTCATCTTCTCCTACCTTCAAGCTCTTATCTATGGCTTCCTATGGTGGTGAGCTTCTTCTAGACTCATCTTCTCCTTGAAGTGGCGTCTCTAATCATCTTTCTCCTTCTCCATTCTACTACCATCAGACCTCAAGAAGCAAAGGACTCCATTGATGAAGAAGATTCAAGGCCTACAAGCTCCAATGGAGCTACATCATGAGGTATCAAGAGCATCTTCATCTTTTGCTTCCTCTATCTTTTTGTTTGGTCAATTCACTTTAATTCCTTATTATTTATCTTATTCTCCATGTATATCCTCCATTTTCTTATGTTTTGGTGTTGTTTAGAGTAGATTCAAAAAAATTAACCGATTAAATCTTAGATCTATACTTGTTCTTGCATTTCTATGGTTCAAATTTTATAGACCTACTCTTGAATCATGTTTTTGTGTTGATTTTAGTTTCTATCATTTTTCAATCATAATCTTTTTGTTCTGAACCTTAAGATCTAAATTTTCTTCCAAAATTTTGATTAGAAAAAAAACACAAAAATCTAAGTGTAAACCACTTAATCCATGTTGTCTTAGAGTCATGTTTAGTCATAATAATTGTCACATTATGTTCTAAGTTTGTGTTGAATTTTTATTTTGTTGATTGAATTCTAGATACATTTGTTCATGTATTCTTAGCCTATCTTTTGAATCTTGAGTCTAATTCATGCATGTTATTTAGTTCATAACATGTTCTAAATCAATTCCTAGAAGTAGTCTTGTTGTTGAACTTTTTTTTTTTGTTTTCTAAGTTTCCTACATGGTGATGAAGTTGAGTTGTGGTGCTGAGTTGTGGCTGGATTTGTGATAAAAATAAGTCTTAAGCTCTCTTGAATTTTGTTATTCAAGATAATTGAGCATAAGCAAACACAAATTGTAACTATCCAAGCCTTAAGCAACATAAACACTACTCTTGATTTCTAGGTTGAAATCGCTGGTGCTGGCAGCTTGAACATACGAACTTGTATAAATTACTGGGAATTGGTAACTACGAATTTTGAGCTGAAATTTTTACTTAATTTTCTAGACATCTGGACCAAAATTATAAAAAATTAACCAAGCGATTTGGGTTAAAGGAAAAAATAATAAAAATTACACAATTTGTCAGAAAAATAAGTGTCTAGGAAAAAAAATAGTGAAAGAGAAGTGTGCTTGTTGTTTTGGCTCAAAATTTTGTTATATAATTGGTACGTATTTTGAACCAATCTTAGTTCTGAAATTTCAATTAAAGGTTAGTGTGAAAACAATTTCCAAAACTAGAGGTTTCTTGAGTCTTTTTTTTAATAGATTTTTTACTCTACTCTAGAGCCATTCTAAGTTTCTCTTTGAGTCCTAGCTTGCTTTTATGTGCTTTTCATTGCTTTAATTGTTGAATAATTCTTGAAAATTTGTCTTGTTAAAACTATATTGGTTTAGCTTTCATTTAATTTTTTTGGTCTTTGGTTATTTCTTGTCTCTTTGTTTCCTTGTTTGCGAGTTGCCATCTAGGGAATCGGAAAGGAGGATTGGTGTCATCCCTTGAAGAATTTGAGTCAAGAAGCAAGGGGAAAACCACCTTAAGAGCTATTGGACTAAGAAGCACTCCAAATTGAGTGAATCACCAAAGAGAGAACAACCACCAAAATTGAGGACCTTTTTGTTATTTTGTAATTGACAATTTACTTACTTTCATTGCTTTAAAAAAAAAGGCCTTTCATTGGAAGTAAGTTGGGAGCCTCCAATAGGTCACCCTACTTCCATTTGTGTGTAATAATTTTAGGCAATTTTCCCTTAGGATTGTGAGTGTTTTGTTGGGAGCCTTAAATGCAGTCATCCAAACACTCTTAGGATTCTCCTAGTTTATATTTCTTGCTTACTTTCATAGTTTATTTCCTTTACCTTCCATTGTCAAACCGCCTAGATAGCTTGCTTTTACCAATTAATTTTTACCTTATCTTTCACACCTCTTTTAGTGTTTATTTTGGCTTGTTTCAACCATAGTTTCTTTTACCTTTTGTTTTCAAACCCCCAACAAGAAAGAACCACAACTTAGGAACCAACATGAGTCTTTATTCTTCATCTAGTGTTAATGGTGATGGTCCTACTCCTAAGGACCCCTTGTATAAGATATTAGATGAGTTGAGATCCCTTAAGTCGTAGAAAGAAAAACAAGAGAGAAAAGAAAAAGGAAAACAAAGAGTGGAAAAAATAAGTCAATATGAAAGAGAGAAAATGAGAGAGGGAGAAAGAAGGAAAATAATAAAAGAGTTAAGAAAAGAAAAACATGTCTCCTGTAGTAGTCATAACTCTTGCAAGAGCCTAAGTGAAGAACTTTGTGACTATTATGAAGGAAGGCATAGGTCACATCTTAGACCTCACTCCCATAGGAGAGAAAAGGAAAGAAAGCCTTAAGAGGCTAACATTAACCTCCCATACTTCCATGGAAAGGACAATGTAGAGGCTAATGTAGATTGGGAAATAAGGGTAAAGCAACAACTTAAAAGGAAGTCTACTTCAAAATCTTATGGCTCTCACTCTTATCCAAAGAAAGACCAAGGTCAAGGCATCTTAGGGGTGACACCTTCTAAGCGCAAAGATGATAAGGGGAAGACAATAGAAAAGCAACCCCTTAAGGCTAGTATGCAAGAGAAGACTAGCTCCATGAAGTGCTTTAAGTGTCTTGGAAGAGGACACATTACTTCTCAATACCCAACCAAGAAAACCATGATTATGAGGGACCAAGACATTTATAGTAGCCAAGATGAGGCTACTACCTCACCTTCCTCTAGCAAAAGTGAAGAAGCAAAAGGGGAAGAATCTAGTGAAGAAATCTACCCCCAAGAAGAAGGACAACCTTTAATGGTTAAGGAGGAGTGTAAGGAGGTAAGTGTCTCCTCCAAGAGGTTAGCTAAGAAGGAAAGGCATTTTGAAATAAAGACAAATATTAAAGAAATTTCCCCTCTTAGACAACCTCCACATTTTCTCCTTTGTAAAAAGACACTTGTTAGCATTGCCACACCTCTTGGGCTTGAGTTTATTCCTCAAGTAAAGGAGTTGTTGGATGAAGGTTTGGTTCGCAAGAGCTTAAATCCTTGTGCTTTGTTGGTGGCCAAAATAGGTATTATTAGGCACCAAATCCCTAAAATATGTGGTATAATGAATGTTTTGAGTGGTGCAACCCTCTTTTGTAAAATCACTCGTGCACCCAACATCTTCATGATTTGTGTATATAGGGACTCGTTAGGTAGGTTTGTTCTTATTTTTAGTTTCAATACAAACTTAGGTACTCATATGGGACACCTTAGGTTTGTCATACTTTTTGGTAGGAATAATCAACATGAAAATACAAAAAAATGTATGTTTTATTGCATTACTTTTCTTAATTTTTTAAATAGTGATCAAGGGGTTCCCATGAACCCTAAGAGAATAAAGGTCATTCCTGAGTGGCCCACTCCACCAAGTATAAGGAAAATTTGGGGCTTCCATGACTTAACAAACTTTTACAAAAGGTTTGTCCCATATTTTTCTATACTTGTAGCACCACTCATTGAGTTGGTGAGGAATCATGTTCCTTCATGGGAAGATGCCTAGGAAATGGGTTTTCATACCTTACCTTACTTCAACATCCCAAACACCACTAATATATATGTTTTTGTTCTTTTTACAGGCGTTTGAGGTCAAATCCTTTTCAAGGGGGAGGGAATGATGCAATCCTACCCCGCAAGGGCATTGAATAGAAGACTCCAAGTAGATTGAACCAGAGATGCAAGAGAAGGCCCTAGGGTTCTCATGAGGCTTAGGGTAGATTTCGGGCCCATGGGCTAAGTATGAGACCACTTATCTTTGTAAATATTAGATTAAGGCTTCATTATTTTTGGGTCTTGTATTTAGGGCTCCATAATGTAGGTGGGGTACCCTTGAAATGTAGGATTTGTTAGTCCTAGTATTTTAGGGTACCTAGACTAGTTTTTGTATTAGGGGTAGTTTTGTAATTTCACATGCACTAAGTGAATATTTGATGTGTGTGTTGGGAAATAAATTTAATTGAATTGGGAGAAGCCCAATGCAATTAAATTTTAGAGGTGAGCATTTGCTTGCCACACCCTATTGCCACATCACATAGTCACACTTTGTGTATGTCCTTCATGCTTTACATGCCTCATGATACCTGTCATACCCTAATTTTGTCCGGGGACCATTATTGATCGCTTCGGAAAGCTTCCATAAGTTCCGTGAGTTTTTGGAAAGAAAATGGCCGAAAAACACGTAAATGGGGGTGTATTTAGCAAAGTAGGGGGTGTAAATAGACTTTCACACCCTAATTTTGTCTGGGGACCATTGTTGACCACTTTGGAAAACTTAATATCCATCGCCGCGGAATCCGTAATGTTCTGTGAGGTTTCGGAAAGAAAACAACCAATATACAAAAAAATGGGAGGGTGAACTTATCAATCTGAATGTGTAAATACAAATTTGCAAATCTGGGCCCTTCTAGAAGTGTTAAGTTATTTTTATCTTTTTTCGCAAGATATATTTTAACCGAACAAAAGTTCATTTAAGGCGTTGGAGCATTAAATGATCTTTTCATTTTGAAAGGAGAAAAACATTATGGCATTGGACCATTAATGATCTCTTGGTTTTTGAAAGTAGAGAAACGTTAAGGCGTTGGACCATCAACGATCTCTTGGGGTGGTCGACCAAAGCGGGGTTTTTGCTCCTACGTATTCTCAATTGCGATGAGGAAATCAGACCTACGTAGTTCTTGCAAAAGCGATAAAGTTATGGGTTGATTTTATGCTTTTGAACGGTCCATGTTAACCGATAAAAGCAAAGAGGACCGTTTAAGGCGTTGGACCTTAAAATGGTTTTAAATGACTTTTGCGGACAAATCTTGATTTGTGAGTTGATTTTAGCCTTAGTTTCACTTTGGTTATTAGTCAATTCATTCAAGGAAACCTCCAAAGAAAAACGTCCGATTGATTTTTTTGATTATTTTATTCAAAGATATTTTGAATATTTTATTATTATTTTTTCAAGATATTTTGATTATTTTATTATTATTTTGTTTTTTTTAACCAAGGTTACAGCGTGAACGATCGGTTAGATTTTGCTTTAACGGTGATTAAATGAGATTACAACACAAATGATCGGTTGAAATTCATTTTATCATTTATTAGGTGAGAAAACGACTTAAATAAACAGTAAAAACCTTGTTAAAGCAGAAGAAAAGAAAACTGAAAGTAAGCGAAATTAAAGTGAAAGTACACAAAACAAGTAGGGACCACTATGGGTGCATAGAATGAATTGAAAAATTCGATTTCGGGAACTTACCAGTTGAAGACTGAAGAACGACGAAGAACGATGAAGAATTTCCACATATTGCTTACGAAAGCGTTACGGAAGCACTTCGACTCGATTTTTCTTCACAAAAATGTGTTTTTTGCCCAAAATAGCCGAAATGCATAGCTTAGGGGTCATGAATATTTTTTAAACAGCCCCACTCCCCTATTTAAAGGGAAAAAGAGAGGTGCTTGCCGCCCATAGACTTAATGAAGAAGATTTCTAAGTGCACCCGAATTACTAAGTTCACCCCCCTTTTCGTATTTTACGAAAAAGTAACGAAAGCCTTACGAATGTGTTTCAGATTTGATTTTCATCTTTTTTTCTCTTCCCTTTCATCAATGTTAAGTGAAATATGCTTACCCAAGGTTTTCGGAAATTTTACGGAAGCATTACGGGAGCCATGGAAGCCCCAGAAACCATTTTTTCAAAAACATGGAGGAGCTTGCCGCCCAGTTGCTTCCTCCTTAAGCAACCCAACTTCCAAAATGTTCCGGAAGGGCCTAGACTTGAATTGCTATTTACACCCCTATCTTGATAAGTTCACCCCCTATTTTTGTGTTTTTGGCTGTTTTCTTTTCGAAACGTTACGAAACTTTACGGATTACGTAATGAAACCCATTTTCTTTCTGGAATGTTGCGAAACTTTATGGATTATGCAACAATGCCCTTTTTGACTTCCGGAATGTTATGAAACTTGGCGGGTTGTGCAATAATGCTTCTTTTTGACTTCCAGAATGTCATGGAACTTTACGGATTACCTAACGATGGGTGGTAAGTACCTTGAGGTGGTCAAGCAAAGGTTGCATGCCACCAAACAATGGTTCCCGAACGAAATTAGGGTATGACAGTTGCCCTTCTTCACTGATCTTTTATTGGAGATAAAAGCGAAGTAAAGATAAGACACTAATTTCATTCTAGCGGAACATCATTCGGCCGGTCAATATCCCGACTAGCGGAACCTGCCATTCAGAAAGAGAGAAAAGGCATAAGAAGCGTCAACAAAACTTCAATGTCTTGAAAGCGATAAAATGGGACAACCACGACATTTCCCCACGCCATCGAACTTGATCGCCCCCCGCCCAGTAGAGAAGAATCTCGTGCGTCGCCGGGCTTGAATGTCTCCGGACGACGAGAGTAAAAACCTGCAAAAATTTTGAAAATAATCAGAATCGGACGACCAACATCATGCTGATACCGTCGAATTCGTTCGCCTCGGTTGACGAAAGGTGCGGATGACCATAAGGTATCTCCGCCTGCCACCTGACTTGTTGTCCCTGGATGACAAAAGGTGCGGAAGGCGATGTTAGTCTCTACGCGTCAACGGGCTGCAATAGATCTCCTACGGCTGAACATGTTTCCATATCATGCAGCATGCCCGGATGCATTAAACACGAATCCTCGTCGTGCTCGCCCTGGGGAAACACACCCGCCTTTTGCAGGGCTTTGTAGATAAACCTTCTGGAGGTCATTACGTCCTTCAAAAGTTTGGGCCCGTGCAACCTACTTACCTCGATGGCATTAACAGCTCCTCCTCCATGATTGGCAAGAGGGTTTGTCTTTTTGTTGGGCCTGTCCTCTTGAAACGTCAACCATCTGGCTTCTATCAAACTCTGGACCTTGTTCTTCAAGGCCAAGCACTACTCGACTGAGTGGCCCGGGGCTCCTCCATGGTATGTGTATGTTGCGCTAGGGTTATACCACTTTGGGAATGGAGGCTGGGGGATCTTTCCCGGAATCACCACGGCCAGATGGTTAGCGATGAGAGGCGGTAAGAGATCCCCATACGTCATTGGGATTGGGGCAAAAATCTTAGCTTGCCTTGGAGAGAAGTTCCTTGTCGTGCTGGGGCCCGTGCCAAAGTGGGCATTGTTGGATGAATGAGGTCGGGTTGGAGCCGGAGCCTGAGGAGCCCCCCTCCTGTGGGGGCATAGGCACCCTCGGTTGGGCGAGTGCTGTGTCGGCTAAGCCCTCGGCGCGAGCCGAAAAACTCGGATGATGCTGTGCATATTGGTGGGTACCGTGGGGGGTTTGCGGTGGATTGGGCCACGCAGATGTTAAAGTGATGGTATGGCCATCTCCCTCTTTCTTCTTTGCCCCAGCTATTTCGGTCCTCCTACCACTGGCCCCTACCGGGGAGACGTAATCAAACTTCCCCCTCTTCAAACCCACCTCGATCCTTTCTCCAGCGAAAACCAAGTCCGCGAAGCTAGAGGGCATGTAGCCTACTAACTTCTCATAGTAAAATACAGGCAAGGTATCCACCATCATAGTAACCATTTCCCTCTCGACCATGAGAGGGGCTACTTGCGCTGCTAGGTCTCTCCAACGCTGAGCGTATTCTTTAAAAGACTCATGTTCCCATTTAGCCATGTTTTGCAGCTGAGTCCGGTCGGGAGCCATGTCAGAGTTGTACTGATACTGCCTAAGGAAGGCGGTAATCAGATCCTTCCAGGTGCGGATGCGGGAAGCCTCTAGATTAGTGTACCAAATGACTGATGCCCCAGCCAAGCTATCTTGAAAGAAATGCATCAATAACTTCTTGTCCCTAGAATATGCACCCATCTTACAACAATACATTTTTAGGTGAGTCTTAGGACAAGTCGTCCCTTTGTACCTATCGAAGTCAGGTACCTTGAACTTTGGAGGGATGACGACGTCCGGCACCAAGCAAAGGTCGGTCATGTCTGGGAACGGATAATCGTCGAATCCCTCAACAGCCCTCAATCTCTCTTTGATGAGGTCGAGTTTCCCCCTTCCTTCCACTGCCAGGGGTGGCCCTCCCACGGACAGATTGGCTACGTTGGGTGGCTTCGAGGTTCTCCCGTGATGTTGGGTTGAGGTAATGCATTGGGCGCCGGCCCCTCAGCGGGAAACTGGGAGTAAGAATCGATGTCTCCCTGAGCATGCTCTCGAGGATTCTTGTGGACCCCATCGGGATGTCAAGGAGGCTCCCCTTCGAGGATGAGGGGAGGAATGTGACCCACGTCGTCATGCACGGCTGGTGGTGTGTAATTAGGTGGTAAACCGTAAGGGTAAGTTCCTCGGTTGTATCCCGGATGGGGGTTACTGACGTGCCCCGGCGTGCTTCTCTCTCTTCCCACCACATTTGGAATAGGGTGGTGTGCAGCAGTCGGGAGAGTCGGGTTTGCCTCGGCAGCCGAACTAACAGCGGCGGCGGTGGTCGCGTTACTCTCCATAAGTTGTTTCATTCCCAGCATGACATCCATCATGGAAGCCATTTGTTCTTTCAAAACCGACATGTCGGCTTTCATCTGTTCCTGTACTTCCTCTAGGTCACCCATCGTCCTAGATTTGGATCTGGTGTGATAGGATGCCTTGGGGCGCGCTTAGTTATGGCGTCGGTCCTAAAAAGACCAAATGTGAGGAGTAGGTAATGAGGAATGAATGTATGCTAGATAAAATGTGGGAGTGATTTGATTTGCACTGACTTTTTGGAGTAAAATCACGGGATAAACTCATTTTTTTCAGAAAGTTATAACTAGTCAAGATCTGAGTGACAATACAAACTTCCTAGCGGTTCCTAATTATATGGGCCATTAAGTCTATCATATGCTGACAATAGCTAAGGAGCCCGCGGATCTCCTCGGGGGCGGAGTAGGCGTCTGCCATTGCTTTGGCCTTGGCCAGCAGTCGAGGAAGTTCTTGACTCTCGTTCAAAGTAAGAGCAAACCGGTCCATCCACATCGTTGCTTCTTGATGTAACGAGTCAATCACCCTTCCTATAGCCTCATTTTCTGCGTACACCTGGGCGTATTCGTTCGCCACTTTGTGCTCATGGGCGGTGGCTAAATTTAATTCTTCTTGGTACTTGCTGATGATGGCTAACATGTTTGTTTCGGTTTCACATAACCGTTGAGACAAACTCCTCTTCGACTTTAGGCAAGTCTTCAATTTGTCCTTCAGAATCAAACCATTTACTCGTGACTGGTCCCTTTCTTCTCTTCGGAGCTTAAGCTCGCTGTTACTGCCCCACAGAGCCCCTCGGAATTTGTTCCGGCCATGTTCTTCCCTATAGGCCCTCTTGGTCTCTTGCTCCAAGGCCCTGGTGGTGGCTATATTGATGTCTCTCAGTTTGGCATTCTCTTTTCAGATCCTAACAGTTGCTGACTTGAACTTTTCTTTGACTGTTTAAGCTTTCTTAAGCTCTATCTTGAGGGCCTGTACCTCTTCGTCTTCTTCTGGAGCTTTATCCTGTATCTCCCTAGTGGTCCTCAAACTCGGGAGCCAATCCAGATCTTGTGCGTAGGCTTTCAACCACCTATAGTAACCGCCAATGGGTCCGTTGCTACTTCCCCTAAGTTCCTTGTCCTTTCTTTGCGACATTTCCCATGCCTTGTGGACCCTCTGAAGCAACCCCGCGTTGGTGCTACTGAAACCTCGTGTAATAAAAGGTGTGAGGCCTTCCTCTGATGGTGCCCTTCTCATAGGGTAACCAAGTTGTCTTATGGCGAGGACGGGATTGTAATTGATGCAACCCCTCGTCCCCATCAAGGGAACATTTGGGAATTTCCCGCACGAAATAAGAATCCCGGTTCCTCCTTCCTTCCATCGGGGGAACCAATTGACATACGTTCCTTCTTTGCTTGCTAAGAGTCGGTCCCAGTTTGCCTCTTTTTTCTCGGCGCATGAGCGGTGGCCTTCCAGCGGGCAAGCGTGTCTCATCTCTTGGCGGAAGAAGAGTAAAACCAACCATACGTAGAGAGCCGGTGTACAGCAAACGATCCTTGCATTGTTCTTCTCACATCTTCGGTCGAATGTGTCATATAGATCGGCTAATACGACGACAACTGGGCTTTCCTTGCGGTCGTAAAAAGCGAGAAAAGCATCAATTGCTGTCCGGTCCACCAATCCATCCACATTTGGAAAGAGGACCACCCCGAAGATCCGGAGTGCCAGGATGTCCATGAACGGGGCCCATTCGTCTTGACTTGCCAAGACTCTCGCCTTTGCTTCCAAACATTTCCTTGGTATCCCAACCACCCCATTTTCGACTTGCTTCCCGCGGTCCAATTCCTGTGTCGAGATTTTGACTATTTTAGAAATTCTAGCAAAGGAGGGATAGAATCCAGAGAAAAGATATAGTTTCCTTCCTCCCAGAGGGCATCCTAGGATCTCTTCAAACTCTTCCACTGTGGGTGTTAACTGGAAGTTCCCAAAGGTGAAGCACCTCAAAGGCTGGTCATAATATTGGGCGAGGGAGGCGATGGCCTCCCTGGAGACCTCTGCCATGGTTAGGTCCCAAATCATACCATAAACTTTGTGAAAGGCTTGTCGCTGGAGCTGCCCCATCAACTGTCCTAACTCTTTTAGACTGGCGACTCCTAGGCTCTTGATCTTGACTTGATAGAACCTCTTTTTGAGCGAAGGCACCTGACCCAATCCCATGTTTTACTAAAGTGGAATAAAAACTAGTGCGAATCAAGACTACGACCTCTATCACAGGTGAAATGGATGAATGCATGAAGAAAATGCATATGGCACAGATGCATTTTATGGATACGAGAGCTCGAGAGATTATCTCTTTCTTAAATACAAACATTTGGGTAGCATAGCGCCCGATGCATGCATTTAAGAAGGTGACACGGACCTTCCGTCTTCTCGTGACAAAGTGATGGGATCAAGACGCAACCCGTGCGTGATGGCATGATGCAGATGCGAAGAAGTAAGGGTAACAAGGAGATGCACACAACATGGCAATATACTCAAATAATCACACAATGAAGGTATACATGACATTTAAGTTATATGCAAGGTAGTGTTTAAAAGGCACGCAACGTGCTTGCTTCGTGCCCCTATTTAGGGACCTAAACGGGAGGAACTAAAAGGCTTTTAGTGATAATTCCCAAGGTGGTCATATCTCTCTTGATGGTTTCTAGAGGTATCATCCTCTTCGAAAAAGCATATTGTGGCAGTAGGGACTACCAACAACAATATGTTATCAAAGAGAAAAACTCTAGATGAGGGTTCACTGTTATCAAGCAAGTCGGAGACCCAACATGACCACAGATTCACCTCCACTCCTTATGCTCCCACGGACCTGGGTAAAGGGCCCCTTTTCAACTCACCGTGTGTAAAAAAGGTGTTGGTGTTTGTGTGCATCAAATGAATAAACATCTATCTCATGCATACATTTAAAAAAGCATACTAAAAGCATAAAAGAGTTATATACAAGAACGTAAGGGAAATAAAAGGAAATCGAAAAAAGAGGAAGTCATGATATCGCACGAGATTAGAAGGCCTAACTCTCTAAAAACAATCCCCAGTGGAGTCGCCAACTGTCGCAACCTACCCTTCAGCGGGAGGGCGACGCGGGGCTCATGGGTGCGTCTTCCATGGGAGGAGAATGCGCAGAGTCGCCACCAATGTTTATTTTAGGAAAATGTCAAAAAAACTGGAAAAGGTGCGGCCTACGAACTTTAAGTGTGAAAGGTTCGGGAGTTGTTTTTACGCACGGGGAAGGTATTAGCACCCCACGCTTCCGTCACAAGGGACGACAACCTTTAATCAAGTGTGCAAATATGACTTCAAAATGTTTTATTTTCCCCCTTTAATGTCTTTTTGTGTTTTTATGCCTTTTTGTATTTTTTTATCTTTTTTGTGGTCAACAAGGGTGTTTCCCTCGCTCCTACGTATCCTTAATTGCGATGAGGAAATCAGACCTACGTAGTTCTTTTTAGAACTAAACGTTGGTTAAGTTGTTTTTATCTTTTTTCGCAAGATATATTTTAACTGAACAAAAGGTCATTTAAGGCGTTGGACCATTAAAAGATCTCTTGGTTTTTGAAAGTAGAGAAACGTTAAGGCGTTGGACCATTAACGATCTCTTGGGGTGGTTGACCAAAGCGGGGCTTTTGCTCCTACCTATCCTCAATTGCGATGAGAAAATCAGACCTACGTAGTTCTTGCAAAAGCGATAAAGTTATGGGTTGATTTTATGCTTTTGAACGGTCCATGTTAACCGATAAAAGCAAAGAGGACCGTTTAAGGCGTTGGACCTTAAAATGGTTTTAAGTGACTTTTGCGGACAAAACTTGATTTGTGAGTTGATTTTAGCCTTAGTTTCACTTTGGTTATTAGTCAATTCATTCAAGGAAACTTCCAAAGAAAAACGTCCGATTGATTTTTTTGATTATTTTATTCAAAGATATTTTGATTATTTTATTATTATTTTTTCAAGACATTTTGATTATTTTATTATTATTTTTTCAAGATATTTTGATTAATTTATTATTATTATTTTTTTTTGGTTTAACCGAGGTTACAACGTGAACGATTGGTTAGATTTTGCTTTAACTGTGATTAAACGAGATTACAACACAAATGATCGGTTGAAATTCATTTTATCATTTATTAGGTGAGAAAACGGCTTAAATAAACGGTAAAAAACTCGTTAAAGCAGAAGAAAAGAAAACTGAAAGTATGCGAAATTAAAGTGAAAGTACACAAAACAAGTAGGGACCACTAAGGGTGCATAGAATGAATTGAAAGATTCGATTTCGGAAACTTACCGGTTGAAGACTGAAGAACAACAAAGAACGATGAAGAACGATGAAGAATTTCCATAGAATCGCTTATGGAAGCACTTCGACTCGATTTTTCTTCACGAAAACGTATTTTTTGCCCAAAATAGTCGAAATGCATAGCTTAGGAGTCATGAATATTTTTGAAACAGCCCCCTCCCCTATTTATAGGGAAAAAGAGAGGTGCTTGCCGCCCAGAGACTTAATGAAGAAGATTTCTAAGCGCACCCGAATTACTAAGTTCACCCCCCTTTTCGTATTTTACGAAAAAGTTACGGAAGTGTTTCGGATTTGATTTTCATCTTTTTTTCTCTTCCCTTTCACCAATGTTAAGTGAAATATGCTTACCCAAGATTTTCGGAAATTGTACGGAAGCACTACGGAAGCCACGGAAGCCCTGGAAACCATTTTTCAAAAACGTGGAGGAGCTTGCCGCCCAGTTGCTTCCTCCTTAAGCAACCCAACTTCCAAAATGCTTTGGAAGGGCCTAGACTCGAATTGCTATTTACACCCCTATCTTGATAAGTTCACCCCCCATTTTTGTGTTTTTGGCTATTTTCTTTCCGAAACGTTACAGAACTTTACGGATTACGTAACGACACCCATTTTCTTTCCGAAATGTTGTGAAACTTTACAGATTATGCAACAATGCATTTTTTGACATCCAGAATGTTGCGGAACTTGACGGATTGTGCAACAATGCTTCTTTTCGACTTCCAGAATGTCGCAGAACGTTACGGATTGCCTAACGATGGGTGTTAAGTACCTCGAGGCGGTCAAGCGAATGTTGCATGCCACCAAACAATGGTCCCTGGACGAAATTAGGGTATGACACAACCACTACTCTTCTACGTAGGGGGGCTTGATGCAAGCTCCATTGGAGCTTGTAGGCCTAGGATCTTCTTCATCAATGGATTCCTTTGCTTCTTGGAAGATGAATGGCAGCGGAATGGAGAAAGGAAGACACATGACCTCTATTTATAGCCTAAGTGTCACACAAAATTGGAGGGAAATTCAAATTTCACTTGAATTTGAAATTGAATTTGTGGAGCCAAACTTTGGAGCCAAAATTTCACTAATTATGATTAGTGAATTTTAGTTATGGTTCAGCCCACTAATCCAAGATCAATTCCAAGATTCTCCACTAAGTGTGCTTAGGTGTCATGAGGCATGAAAAGCATGAAGGACATGCACAAAGTGTGACTATATGATGTGGCAATGGGGTGTAGTAAGCAAATGCTCACCTCCCCCTCTAAAATTTAATTGGATTGGGCTCCTACCAATTCAATTAAATTTATTTCCAACCACACACATCAAATATCCACTTAGTGCATGTGAAATTACAAAACTACCTGTCGCAACGTGCCCTTTTGCGGGCGAGCGAGGGCGAGGCTCATGAGTGCGCTTTCCAAAGGAGGAAAGATGCGCGGAGTCGCCACCAACGTTTATTTGTGGAAAAACGTCGGGAAAACCGAAGGAAACCGATCGAAATGAAAATTCTAAGTTCGGGAGTTGTATTTACGTTTGAGGAAGGTATTAGCACCTCTTACGTTTGTCTCAAAGGACAACAACCTATTTTTTAGAATTGTGGAAATTGTGTTATCTTAACTTTTATTTCTTTTTATTTTTTTGAGGTTGACAAAAGCGGGGCTCTTGCTCCTACGTACCCTCCATAAAAGAGGAAATCAGACCTACGTAGTTCTTCTAAGAGTGAATCAAGTGATTCTTTTTACTTGAAAGGTGATCATTTTAAGGCGTTGGACCTTAAAAATGATCCATTTTACTTGGTAAGAAACTGAAATGATAAACTTTCAAAACCCTATTTTTTGTGGACGAGCTTGACTAGGCGAGTTGATTTTAGCCTTAGTTTCACTTTAGTTATTAGTCAATTCAATTAAGAATGAGAAATCCCAAAGAGAAAACGTCCGATTGATTTTTCGCTTTATTTTACTAAAAAGGTATTTTTTGATTATTATATTATTATTTTACCTCTTTTTTGATTTCCAACGTGGTTACGGCACGACCGAACGGTCGGAATTCATTTTAACAGAAATTAACGGATAATACAATTCAAACGATCGGTGGAAATTTATTTGATTTTTAGATTAGGCGAGAAACAACTTAAATAAATGACTGAAGCACGTCAAAAGAGGGTATAGAAAGCGAATGAAAATGAGAATAAAAATACATGAGACAAAATGTGGACCACCACGGGTACATAGAATGAATTGAAAAGCTCGGTTTGAGGTACTTACGTGTTGAAGACTGAAGAAAACGAAGAACGAACGATGAATGTTGAAGAACGGTCGAGAATCTTCACGAAATTACTCACGGAAACGTTACGGAAGCGCCTCGGCTTGGATTTTCTTCACGCAAATAATTTTCCTCAGCAATTTCGAGAGAATAAGAAGTGTCAAGAAGGCTCAACCCCTTCTCCCTTCACTCCTCCCCCTATTTATACCAAAATAGGGGAGGAGCTTGCCACCCAGCTCGCCTAGGCGAGCAAGGTTGCTTCCTCCAGAAGCAACAGCCTTCTGGAGGAAGAATCTAGAAGGCCCAAGTTGGCCTGATTTCTATTTGTACCCCCCTTTTTACTAAATGCACCCCCTTTACCTTTTTGGTAATTCTTTTTCCGTAACGTTACGAAACTTTACGAATTTCGTAACGATACTTATTTTCTTTCTGCAAGGTTACGAATCTTCACAGATTATGTATTTACTCTTTTTTAGCTTTCGAAGAAGTTACGAAAACTGTTGGATTGCGAAAAAGACCTCCTTTCGATTTCCGTCACATTACGGAATTTTCACAGATCGCGTAAGCCTGCTTCCTTTTGATTTTCGGCACGTCTCGGGGCTTCACATATTGTGCAACAAAGGGTGCCAAGTATCTTGAAGCGGCCAATCAAAGGTTGTATATCATCAAATAATAATCCCCAGACGAAATTAGGGTATGACAGTTGCCCCTCTTTACTTACCTCTCATCGAAGATAAGAGGAAAGCAAAGATAGGACACTGATTTTGTCTGTCCTGCCCTTTCCGTGATGACGACTCTCATCTCTACTCCTTCTTTTTTCTTCTGCACAAAACAAAATACAAACAACAACAAGAACAACGAATATAATATACATCTACACATATTTGGCGAAGGAACCGATCCGGAAAATAAAAGAAAAACATATTTCCCAGTCACCAGAGGCTCCGCGCTTGATAATGGAGGACACATGAACAGCGCTAGGCAATGACATTCATGGGGCTCCGAAAAAAGTGGAGAATGGAGGATTGCACTAGAGGGTCCACACTTAGGCAATCATGAAGCATAGCTCCAAACTTGAAGGTGGAGGACACATGAACAGCGCTAGGCAATGACATTCATGGGGCTCCGAAAAAAGGGGAGAATGGAGGATTGCACTTGAGGGTCCACACTTAGGCAATCATGAAGCATAGCTCCAAACTCGAAGGTGGAGGACACATGAACAACGCTAGGCAATGACATTCATGGGGCTCCGAAAAAAAGGGAGAATGGAGGATTGCACTTGAGGGTCCACACTTAGGCAATCATGAAGCATAGCTCCAAACTCGAAGGTGGAGGACACATGAACAGCTCTAGGCAATGACATTCATGGGGCTCCGAAAAAAGGGGGAGAATGGAGGATTGCACTTGAGGGTCCACACTTAGGCAATCATGAAGCATAGCTCCAAACTCGAAGGTGGAGGACACATGAACAGCGCTAGGCAATGACATTCATGGGGCTTCGAAAAAAGGGGAGAATGGAGGATTGCACTTGAGGGTCCACACTTAGGCAATCATGAAGAATCGCTCCAAAATCGAAGGTGGAGGACACATGAACAGCGCTAGGCAATGACATTCATGGGGCTCCGAAAAAGGGAGAATGGAGGATTGCACTTGAGGGTCCACACTTAGGCAATCATGAAGCATAGCTCCAAACTCGAAGGTGGAGGACACATGAACAGCGCTAGGCAATGACATTCATGGGGCTCCGAAAAAAGAGGAGAATGGAGGATTGCACTTGAGGGTCCACACTTTGGCAATCATGAAGCATAGCTCCAAACTCGAAGGTGGAGGACACATGAACAGCTCTAGGCAATGACATTCATGGGGCTCCGAAAAAAGGGGGAGAATGGAGGATTGCACTTGAGGGTCCACACTTAGGCAATCATGAAGCATAGCTCCAAACTCGAAGGTGGAGGACACATGAACAGTGCTAGGCAATGACATTCATGGGGCTCCGAAAAATGGGGAGAATGGAGGATTGCACTTGAGGGTCCACACTTAGGCAATCATGAAGCATAGCTCCAAACTCGAAGGTGGAGGACACATGAACAACGCTAGGCAATGACATTCATGGGGCTCCGAACAAAGTGGTTTGCAGGACCGAACGGTCCACCGGGTTTTTCCACCTAAAAGGCAAACATGCTTTTTGTAAAGAAAAATAAATCATTCGCGAGAGCACCATATCTTAGAGAAACCATATACTTGTGCCAAGGGTAATCTTCCTTGTAATCGAGAATGAAGGGCAGGATGTCAACTTTTAGCTTTTAAATGAACATGCAGGGGAAACATCGAGCTAAGCTGAACATAAATCACTCATAGTGTATAAAACTCACACAGGCAAGTGTTTTATCCTATTCCCAAACCATAACTGCACCATGACTCTATTTTGCACACGACTTCCTATCGAATCAAAGATCAAACGTACGATCACGGACCAATAGGATTTTCTCGAGGGTAGTGTTTTTGGAGAGGAAGCTGGGTGTTTCGGTCTTTTCCTCTTTGTTCAGGTGGGGTGGGATATCGCTAGTCGAGAACGACCTTGAATGGCAATCTGAAGGGAAGAGACACCAAAAATGGGTTTTACTTTGCCGGCAGTCCCTTACCTTGCTGAAAATTTATCTGGTATGAAGATCTTCCGTTCTCTTTCTTTCATTGATCGAGAATTGCCTCTTTTCCCTTTCTACTTCTTTTCGATCTTTGATCGGGAATCCCTCTTTCCTTTCTTTTGTTCTTTTCCTTATTTTCATCTTTTTCTTTTTCTTTCTTTCCATTTCTTCCTTCTTTTTTTTTCTTCTCCTTTCCCCATCCCTTTCTTTGGGAAATCGGGTTTTAGCATTCTATTCGCTCTCCCTTGAGGAGATTCTGCTGTCCTTCGCTTCGGGGAAGGAATGAGGATTCTTTTTTACAGGCCAAGGTTCAAAAAGTCTAAGGTTGTGTTTCAATGGGGTCTTTTATCGTGGGAACCCAATCTTGATATCTGGGGAGAAACAAAATTTGGGAGTCAAGGTATCGATTTGGGGCCGAACTTCCATATTATTCCATAAGGCACGCATGACAATGATGATTTGAAAACAACGTGCAAAATTAGTCATGGCTACAGCCAGGTGGGCACTCAAGCATCCCATTTATGGCATTGTGATACTACGGTTGGGAATTTACACAGACAGACCCAACGTTTCCAAGTTATGTTCTTTCATCAGTTCAATGAATTCATCCATTCTTATCTCGGTTTATTCCGGAAAATAAACTCTTAGCATCAGTCCCTTGTTTCCAGAAGATACGTTTGCTCTTTACGAATGATTTATACTTCTTTAACTACAACATGTCGACCTTCGTGGTTTTTCTTTCTTTTTCCTTTTTGTTTCATTTTTATATATTCATAAAATTATACACCTATGGTCCTCTATGAAGAAATTTTCTTTGTATATCTACACTCTTGTACATAACAAACTCTTTCTGTATATGCATTGGAACTCTCTCTCTTCACGTCACACGGTCAAACCCTATTTACATTCAAAGATCTTTTTTGTTTTTCTCCAACACACACTTATGGTTCATACAAAAGTTTCTTTATATATACTCATTCACACACAAGAATTTCTCTCCACGCATCACTTACACACAAAAAACCTTCTATACACATTTTCCTTTTACATACATGTATATATACAAAAACATTTTTTTCCTTTATATATGACTTTTATTCACAACGCTTCTTTCTTTTTATTAGGATTTTTGGTTCATTTTATTTTTAGGACGACATTCATAAATGAAAAACTCTACACGGTTCCGGAATTTCAACAAACATTATTGACAACAACGGAACAAGTACCGACGTAACAACTCAAACGATATGTATGTACAAAACAAAAGTCAATCACCACGAAACAAACGTTAGTCCCTTAGTCAAACAAAAATAAGATGATATGTAACAGGAAGAAAAAATGGAGACAAAAAGAAATATGGATCAAGGGATCTCCCAATCATGTGGCCCCGCTCCCTCCTAAGAAATCAAGTAAATCAGTCATCTCCTCATCCTCGCGGGCCTCATCTACCTCGTCGGGAGCCTCTGCTGGTGCCTCTGCTGGCGCCTCTCCTGCCCGGGCCTCAGGCCAATCTCTAGGCCATGCGACCTCTACCCTGAACTGGTCCGGAGTAGGGCACGGAAAAGAAGTAAAACCCTGGCTCTGCAGGCTGAGGCTCAACTGGTAAAGACAATCATGGGTCTGTACATGCGCCCGGTGGTTGGCCGCCTGCTGGCGAACCAAATGCCATAAATACTGCTCCGTATCAAACGATCCAGCTAGGCCAGCCTGATGAGGTGGCGGCGCGTCTGTGGCCTGCGGAGCATCCCCCTGGGCCTGTCTCTGTGTGCAATACTTCTCAATGAAAGCTCAGGTGATGGGCAGCCGAATCACCTTGCTAGGTGCGACGGGGACTCCGAACGACTGGCAGAGTCCTGTGATCAAAGCAGGAAATCCCAGGGCCCTGTTGGACTTATCCGGGTCCAGAGGGTGCCTGGTAGGCGCCGTACCTGCAAATAGATAGATGGCATCAGCGATTAACTGAGCCACGTGAATGCTCATCCGTGTCAGGATGGCGTACACCAGATGACACTTCGGCAGGGGGAGGCCGGAATTATGATCGCTGGGCTGGATGTTGCTGAGTAGCAAAGTCATCCAGATCTGAGTCAAGGTGGTCATGTTGGTGCGCATGATCCGTACCCATCTCCCAGCAGTAATCCGGGCAAAATCGTGCCCCGGCATACATAGCAACTGGGCGATGGCCTCCTCATCGAACCCATCAGACCGGTTCCTTCTCTGGCCATACTCGCATTCCTGGCCCTCCTCCAGCACTAAAGGGTATCCCAGGAACTGGCTGAGAGCATCCGCATCGAACGGGATCTACTGACCCCTCACCCAGGATCGCATATCTCGCACGCCCTCCTCTGTAGGCCAAGCATTAGCATAAAATTCGAGGACTATATCTGGGTCGAACTTGGCCATGGGGGTAACCAGTGATGCCCAACGCCGGCGAACTATCTCCTCCTGGAAGTCTTTATACTCGTTGTCCCTGAGCTGGACGCGTTGCTCCCGGAGAAATGACCATCCCTTGATGGCCTTGAAGCGCTGCTGGTGCTCAGCACTCCTAAAACGGTGGCTGTCATATTCGGGAGCGGAACTGGTTCCTTCAGCCGCTTTATCCTTCCTAGATCTCTTTGAGGCAAGCTTCCTCGGGGCCATTTCCTGCGAGAACAAACATTTAGAAGTTAGTTTTACAAGATAATGTTTATCTTAACGCAAAAAATGTCATGCTAATCCCTCCGGTTTAGAACGAACTCATGCGCACATTTAAAGTATCACATTTATGCACATGTGTATGTGTAGAATATCCTACTATTTATATCAACATAGAGGCCATCCAACACATTCTAATTGTCCTACATATATATGTATTTGAAAAGAACACACATTCTCACGCTCAAGGCATTGCGTCAAAATTTACACTTAACTATGTCCTAAACATTTGCTATCACAAACTACCTACACACACTCGAAATATATATACCATACAAACTTTCATTGTTTCACTCACACTTATGCATATTGGCAAGCTATTTACATTATGCACATACTTGCATTCAAAAGGGAATCCCGTGCTATCATACATTCATTTAGGAAGCGACCTCAATATTCCTTCACCCTTTGCAAAGAATTTCATGCCCCTTATATTTACCTATGTGTACACACTATTGCAAGGTGTTTTCCATGCTACCTTTATGTAAAGTATCAAACATGGGGCAGCCCAAATTCGAGCAAAAACTCTCACAAGCAAGTCCTAATTTTCATGCTTTTCTAATTCTAAAACCCAATTTTGGATTCCTAGCCATAAGCATGTTTCCTTGCATTGAAGCTACAAGTTTGGGTTCCTAAGCTTGGAATTGCATTTGGGCACCTATTTTGAATCTCCTATGGTGTACCTACATATAAGAAACAATCCCACTCTCCCAATTTTACAAAATCATATTCATATATCATTGGGGCATTTCACCAAGCACTTGGTGGGCGCATGTTTGGACATAAATTGCAAGAGAATAGGGGCAATGTGGGATGCCCCATTGCTTCAGAAAGCAACACAGGCCTAAGGCCTTCTCACACAAATCCTCAATTCGACAAATCAAGCATCAAAGCAACCCAAAACTGCCTCACAAATATAAGCACGTTCTCACAATTTAGAGCATCAAAAGATGAAGAAAACACATCAATGGGAAGCTAAAAACTTAAGGATTGAATACTTACTTGTTGGAGTGAGTAGAAACACCAAAAATGAAAGCAAAATGCAACCAAAAGTGGCTTAGGGGAGCAAAAACCGCAAGCCTTTGTGAGTCCTCTCTTTTGAATGAGGGGGGGAAGTTTTTGGATACAAAAACGTTCCCCTCCCTCGTTCTTTATATTTTGAATGCAGGGGTTGCTCGCCCAGGCGAGCTAACCTGCAATTTTTTTTTCTTTTTAAAAGGGTGCAATAACCATGCCTCCCCCTACTCTTATGGGTTAGCGTTTTGCCTACTTGAACCTACTTAAGTTAGAATTAGGCGTCGATTACTTAAAAAACAAACAATAGTAGTAAAATACTACGAATTCAAAGGATATTGGGCTGCCTTGCAGTGATGTTCTCCGCTGGCCCAGCGCCGGGAAGGGGTGACGATTGGTCGGTCGCGATCCTATCCTCCATTCGCCTCCCTCCCTAAGTACCTGCAAGTAGGAGACAAACAATATGCGGCCAATCGTGACCGGTCATCGTCTTACCTTGGTTGATTTCTGCCATTGACTTGTCTTGACTTCTGACCGTGGCCTGAGACGATTCTGCTCCTTGCTATCACAAGATATGCATGCGCATGTGCATGTATGAATGTTTCTAATGCGATGATTTTATTTTAGTGAAGACTGGTTAGATTCAATTTTAAATATGCGTTTGGGGCACCCCATACACCGAGCGAAGAGGGCTCAAGCTATAACAAATCTAAAACACAAGGTTTGAAACCAAAGGGAGGACTGAAACCTCGCCCATCTTTTCTTTTCAAAGAAACGAGACAAATACAGTGAATGGGAATCCCTAGAGGAAACCAAGAAGAACGAGAAAAACTTAGAAATAAAAACATGCAACGGTCCTCTCGATTGCCCCAGACTTCAACCGTAATATCGTTTAATTACATCAGAGTTCACGGGCGAGGGCAGCTCCTCGCCATCCATGTGGGTGAGTATCAGAGCACCCCCAGAAAAAGCTCTTTTCACCACGAAAGGTCCTTCATAATTCGGGGCCCACTTGCCTCGATTGTCTTTAATAGCATGGGACATTTTCTTCAACACGAGGTCCCCCTCGTTGAACTTGCGCGGGCGTACCTTCTTGTCGAATGCGTTCTTTATCCTTCGTTGATACAAACGCCCATGGCTCATGGCGGCCAAACGCTTACCTTCAATAAGGTTGAGTTGGTCGTAGCGTGCCTGAGCCCATTCCGACTCTTCTAGGCCTGACTCTGCTCTTATCCTTTGAGAAGGAACCTCTACCTCAAATGGGAGTACTGCTTCCATCCCATAAACCAAGGAATACGGCGTTGCCCCAGTAGAAGTTCGTACTGAGGTTCTATATCCATGCAGGGCGAAAGGCAACATCTCATGCCAATCTTTGTATGACACGGTCATCTTCTGAACAATCTTCTTAATATTTTTATTCGCAGCCTCTACAGCCCCATTCATCTTTGGCCGATAAGGGGTGGAGTTATGATGCTGGATGTTGAAATCTTCCCACATTTCCTACATCATCTTAATGTTCAGATTGGTGCCATTGTCAGTGATGATCTTCCTAGGGAGTCCGTATCGACAAATCAACTCCCTCTTTATGAATCTGACCACCACATTTCTCGTGACATTAGTATAAGAAGCTGCTTCGACCCATTTGGTGAAGTAGTCTATCGCCACAAGAATGAAGCGGTGACCATTCGAAGCCTTGGGCTCGATGGCCCCAATAACATCTATCCCCCACATTGAAAAAGGCCAAGGGGTGGACATAACATTCAGAGGATGTGGCGGAACATTGACATTGTCCGCGTATGCCTGACATTTATGACACTTCTTTACATGGGCATAACAATCACTCTCCATGGTGAGCCAGTAATAACCGGCCCTAAGGATTTTTCTGGCCATAGCATGCCCATTGGCATGTGTCCCAAAGGAACCCTCATGGATCTCCTCAATCATGAAGTTCGCCTCTTTGGCATCTATGCATCGTAGGAGGGTCATGTCGTGGTTTCGTTTGTACAGGATGGTACCACTTACAAAGAAACCAGTAGCCAATCTCCTCAACGTCCTTTTGTCATTGTCAGAAATCCTTGGTGGGTATTCTTTGTTCTCGACATATTGTTTGATGTCGAAATACCACGGTTTCCCATCCCGCTCTTCCTCTATTGCATAACAATATGCCGGCCTGCCTTGAGATTTGAATTCGATGTACGGCAGATCCCCGTGTGGGGCAAGTTGAAACATGGATGCCAGGGTGGCTAGTGCGTCAGCCATTTGATTCTCTTCCCGAGGTATGTGGTGGAAGGAAATGTTGTCAAAGTACTTGGCTAACCTCAAGATGTGAGTTTGATAGGTTATCAACTTCGGATCCCTAGTTTCCCATTCTCCTTTCAACTGGTGTATCACCAAAGCTGAGTCTCCATACACCTTGAGTAGTTTTACATCAAAATCAATGGCCGCCTGAACCCCGAGGGCGCATGCTTCGTACTCGGCCATATTGTTGGTACAATCAAAACCTAGCCTAGCCGTGAAAGGAATACACTGATCATCCGGGGATACAAGGACTGCCCCTACTCCGTGGCCCAAAGCGTTAGATGCCCCATCGAAGCAAACGATCCATTTGTCTATGTCCTCGTGCGTCCGCTTCTCTTCAAACAGGGCCATGATATCTTCATTTGGGAACTCGGGGTGCATCGGCCGATAATCCTGGAGGGGTTGCTGGGCCAAATAATCCGCTAAGGCACTTCCCTTTACAGCCTTTTGGGTGACGTAAACGATATCGAATTCAAATAATAGTACCTGCCACCTAGCGATTCGTCCCGTGAGGGCCGGTTTCTCAAAGATGTATTTCACGGGATCCATTTTGGAAATAAGCCACGTGGTATGGTTGAGCACGTACTGCCTAAGCCGATGTGATGCCCATACCAGAGCACAACATGTCCTTTCCAGTATTGAGTAATTCATCTCACATGCGGTAAACTTCTTGCTCAGATAGTAGATGGCTTGCTCCTTTTTCCCAGAATCATCATGCTGACCCAACACGCACCCCATAGACTCGTCCAACACGGTCATATACAGGAAAAGAGGTCTTCCTGTTACAGGTGGCATGAGCACCGAGGGATTTGCGAGACTCTGTTTGATCTTCTCGAAGGCCTCTTGGCAGTCACTGTTCCATAGGACCGCCTGGTTCTTACGTAATAGCTTAAAAATGGGCTCACAGGTAGGGGTGAGTTGCGAGATAAATCTCGCGATATAATTCAACCTGCCCAAAAACCCCCGAACCTGCTTCTCCGTGTGTGGTTCCGGGATTTCAAGGATGGCCTTCACTTTCTCGGGATCTATCTCTATCCCTTTCTGACTTACGATAAATCCTAGCAACTTCCCCGACTTTACCCCAAAGGTGCATTTGGTTGGGTTTAGTTTTAATTGGTATTTCCGCAACCTTCCAAATAGCTTACGCAGATTGACAAGATGTTCATCCTTAGTATGAGACTTGGCAATCATGTCATCTACGTAGACCTCTATTTCCTTATGCATCATATCATGGAACAACGCCACCATGGCACGCTGATAGGTTGCCCCAGCATTTTTTAGCCCGAAGGCCATCACTTTATAACAGAATGTCCCCCATAGGGTGACGAAAGTGGTCTTCTCTACATCTTCGGGTGCCATCTTTATTTGATTATACCCCGAGAAACCATCCATAAATGAGAAAAGGGCGAATTTGGCTGTATTATCTACCAATATATCAATGTGTGGCAGGGGAAAATTGTCTTTAGGACTGGCTTGG
Organism: Glycine soja; assembly: GCF_004193775.1. Classification (NCBI taxonomy): domain Eukaryota; kingdom Viridiplantae; phylum Streptophyta; class Magnoliopsida; order Fabales; family Fabaceae; genus Glycine; species Glycine soja. The sequence goes on along the minus strand of NC_041017.1, from coordinate 17,138,913 downwards.
TTCAAGTCCCGGTAGTCTACACACATTCGAACCTTGCCATCCTTTTTCGGGACTGGGACAATGTTGGCCACCCACTCCGGGTACCGCGCCACAGCTAAGAAACCCGCATCAAACTGCTTCCTTACTTCTTCTTTAATTTTTAAAGACATCTCGGGTCTCATTCTTCGTAACTTTTGCTTAACCGGGGAAGACCCAGGATTCAAAGGCAACTTATGTTGCACAATGTCGGAATCCAGACCGGGCATGTCTTGATATGACCACGCAAAGACATCTTGATACTCTTCAAGAAGGGTTATCAAGCCTTGGCGGATAGGCGCGGTCATACCGGTTCCTACCTTTACTTCTTTCTTTTCCTCCGTGGTCCCCAAGTTTACCAATTCGGTTTCTTCTTGGTGAGGCTTCATTTCACGTTCTTCCTGAGCGACCAACCTCTCCAACTCTGGTGAAAGGACACCCTCTTCTTCTTCCTCGTTTATCGTTTGGCTTATATCTCGATCGAAATCGATTGTCAAACCCTCGTTTTTAGGATCCTCAAAGAATCGACCCTCATATCTATACCAAACAAGACAAAAGAAACAAAAACATGCAAAATGATATGAGAAAAGGTGGAACTGCAAGAACAGATGAAACAAGATCTCTTTGTTTATTTAATAAGGTAGGTTTCACAAAACAAAAGAGAAAGGAAATCTATAGGCTCTAATTACATTGAATCAGCGGTATAGACTTCTGACTGGCTTATCACGCGCCAGTTCCCTACTTGGGAATCGGGGTGGCATGGTTGCACAAAACTTGGTGGGTCTTGAGGGAACTCCTCCTCTATCGCAGCCACCTCCTCCTCGGACACCGTTACGGCACTGGTGAAACACTGGCTAATACGACCGGGCCATACCCTATCCGCCCGAAGTCTTAACGGCACATTCCTCCTCCCCGGCATCCTGGGTTCATACCCTAATCCATATTTGTATGGATTTCCCTTGATATCGACCACGTCGGCATTTCCGAGGCCGTCCTTGCCTAGACCCATTCCGGGCTCAAATCCGTTCCTGAGCATAACATGCGCCACCATTATGGCCGCGTTGGAGAGAGAAGGCAGCAACAGACTTGGTTCCACAGAAGCGCGGCTCACCACTTCGAAGGATTGGAAAGCCATTTCCAATGATTCTTCTGCCGCTTCTACGTATAGGGCGGAGGAGGGGCAGCTCACTAACATATCCTCTTCACTCGACACTATCACTAAAAGTCCACCCACTGCGAACTTCAATTTCTGGTGAAGCGTTGAAGGGACCACTCCCAGCGCATGAATCCAAGGTCTTCCCAAAAGGCAGCTATAGGCGGGATTTATATCCATTACTTGAAACACCACGTTGCAAGTGTGGGGGCCTATCTGAATGGGAATGTCGATTTCCCCCATCACTTCCCGCCGAGTACCATCAAAGGCTCGCACCACCATCGAGCTCGGTTTTAAACATGACGCACTAAAAGGAAGCTTTTCCAAAGTGGTTTTCGGCATCACATTCAAACTTGATCCATTGTCGATAAGTACCTTTGCGACAACATGGTCTATACATCTCACCGACACATGTAGAGCCTTGTTGTGTCCTCTCCCCTCAACGGGAATCTCTTCTTCTGCAAACGCGATATAATTGTGGTGGTTATATGATTAACGATGCCTTCGAAACCCTCCACTAAGATATCATGTGCTACATGGGCATCGTTAAGGACCTTTATCAATGGCGCGCGATGAGGCTCGGAATTTATGAGCAATTCAAGCAAAGAGATTCTTGTTGGAGTTTTATTCAGTTGCTCGACTACCTTAAACTCGCTTTGTTGGATGAGGCGAAGGAACTCATGGGCCTCTTCCAAAGTCACTGTCTTACCTTGAAGACCTTCTTTCTTTTCAGCCCCTCTTACCATTGGAGGATCTACTTCTTTCGAGGGGGTGGCTACATTCGTGGGCTCTTGGACCATGGGCGCTTTTCCCTTGGAGGGCAACTCCGCCGGGTGAGGGGAAGCGAACACCCAACGACTACGGGTTATGCCACTGAGGCCGGTGATATTGGTCACCTTAGCTGATAGGGAGTCAACTTCGGTTGCAACTCTTTCACTGAACGCGGGAGGGGTATACTTCCACGGAACGACCTTATTACTTCGATATGAAAATGGTGTTGGCTTGGGCTCTGTACGAGGATACATGGGTGTGGAGCCGGTCCCTTTCCTAGTAAAACATATCACTAGGGACTTGGGGGTTAGAGGAACCTTCTTCTCTTCCGACTGCATGCAAATTTGTGGTTCTTCCCTCCCTCCTATGGACATTTCAAGCTGCCTGCAATCCATGAACCGCTGAAGCAATTCTTCCACCGCGGGGCAGGTTTCCATGTCATACGACTCCCCGAGGTGAAACAAACATTCATCCCTTTCGTCTCCACCACGGGAGACCATGCACGTCGCTTGCAGTGATTGATAGATGAAGCGTCTAGAAGTAGCCACCTCTCTTAATCTCTTTGCCCGCGATGGCCCATCCTCTTCGGTGGCATTCACGCTAGCCCCTCCATGACTAGCTAACGGGTTGGTTTTAACATTTGGGCCTTCCTCCTGAAACGATAGCCAGCCGGCACTAATCAGGTGCTGCACCTTATACTTGAACGAGATGCAGGAGTCAATGTTGTGTCCGGGAACTCCACTATGGTATGCACACTTGGCACCCGGGTCATACCACTTGGGGTAGGGTGGCTGGAGGACCTTCCCGGGTGTGGCCACCACCAAGTGATTCTCCAATAATGAAGGCCATAACTCGGAGTATGCCATGGGAATAGGAGAGAAGTTATCTTTCGGGGACGGGTGCTGTGCATATTTATAGCTCGCGCCGGGGGCTGTATTATTAACTGGTCGGGGAGCGGCTGGAGCTGTGCGTTGGGCCGATGCTCTTTCTGCTGCGGGTAGTCCTTTTACTTGAGTCGGAAGGGAATTCCCGGCTCGGATTAAAAAATTTGGGGGATTGGTGTGGTATGAGCTTTGGATATTTTGGGGTGCTTTCATCCACGTCGGGGCGGGGGTGACCGTGTGGGCGTCTCCTTCCTTTTTCCTCGCGCCCACTACTGGGGCTCTTCTGTTGTTGTAGGGGCCCATATTGGAAGCATATTCAATCCTTTCTCCGGCGAAGATGAGATCCACAAAGTTAGCTGGCATGTAGCCTATCAGCTTTTCATAGTAGAATGTGGGTAACGTATCTACCATAATTGTGATCATCTCCTTTTCCGTCATGGACGGTATGACTTGGGCTACGAGATCTCTCCATCTTTGGGCATATTCCTTAATGGACTCATGCTCTCGCTTAGTCATACTCTGAAGCTGGTTCCGATCGGGAGCCATATCCGTATTGTACTGGTACTGCCTAATGAAGCAGTTGCCAAGTCCTTCCATGATCGGATCTGGGAAGCTTCCAGATTGGTATACCATGCTACAGCTGCTCCGGCCAAGCTGTCTTGAAAGAAATGGACCAACAACTTTTCGTCCGCAGAATACGCCCCCATTTTTCGGCAATACATCCGAAGATGCCATTTCGAACATGTCATCCCTTTGTACTTATCAAAGTCCGGTACTTTGAACTTGGGAGGAATGACGATATTGGGTACGAGACATAAGTCCGCTAGATCCGAGAATGGGTAATTGCCGAGGCCCTCGACTGCTCTCAACCTCTCTTCAAGCACCTCAATCTTTCCTTTATCTTCCACGAAGGGAACAGATTCTTTTACGAGTGTGGGTGAAGTCGGGATATGGCGGACTATGTTTGGTTGGGGTAGTTCATGGGGGGACGGATCTTTGAGGTGGAGCAGGGGACCGAGATGGGTATCTCCTTCCTCATCGTCTTGCCCGGGATAGTCGTCATAAGGTGGGAGCTGCCCCTCGAAAGTAGGGGCTTGGCTTAAATCTTCTGGGGTGGCACGGGGAGTGAAGTCCGGAGGCAAGCCATAAGGATAAGCTTGCGGGCTATACCTTCGACCAAACACTGCCGTGTTTCTGTCTCGGCCCGAATTTAAGGCGGGCTGCAGCACCGGCTCCGCTTCCCTAACTGTACTGGAGGCGGTTGCCGTGGCTTTATCCTTTATAGTTTTCTGGAGTTTTAACATGACCTCCGAGATGGAAGCCATTTGATCTTTCAAGGCCGATAGATCGGCCTTCATCTGTTCCTGCACGCCCTCTTCATTATCCATTTTTCTGGATCGAGTGTTATAGGGGTGCCTTGGTGTTTTTTTAGTTATGATGAAATTCCTAAAGAAATAAACAACGGTGAGTATGCCACCAAAACATGAATATGCAAATGAATGATCGGAGCACTTGGATCCACCCCAAGGTTTTTTTAGATAACATGATGAGTTCAGAACTTCTCTTTTTATAAAAAGAACAAAGCTTTCATCTAGCCAAGATTATACAAAGGTGTTACAAGAGAACCTAACAGTTTCTAATTATGTGGGCCATCAAATCTATCATGTGTTGACAGTAATTGATTAGCCTATGAATCTCCTCAGGGGCCGTACACACTTCGGCCATGGCTTTTGCTTTGGCTAATAGACGCGGGAGGTATTGACTTCCATTCAAGGTCAAGGCGAACCTATCCATCCACATAGTCGCTTCTTGATGCAATGCATCAATCACCCTCCCTCTTGCTTCTTTTTCGGCGTACACTTGTGCAAAATCCTCCACTAGCTTTTGTTCATGGGCCACAGACTGGTTCAACTCTTCCTTGTATTGCCCTATAATAGCTAGCATGCTTTGCTCCGTGGCTTCCAAGTGTTGAGCCAAACTCCTCTTGGATCTTGCGCACGCAGCTAACTCTTCTTTTAAGATCATGCCATGCACCCGTGACCGGTCTCTTTCCTCTCTTCGGAGCTTGAGCTCATTGTTGCTACCCCACAATGCTCCTCGGAATTTCTCTCGGCCATATTCCTCCTTGCGGGCCCTTTTAGTTTCTTATTCAAGGGCTCTTGCAGTGGCCGCGTTTTCCTCTTGTAACTCGGTGCACTCTTTTCGGATGTGTGTAGTGGCTGATTTGAAGTTCTCCTTGGCGAGTCTAGCCTTCCCTAGCTCTAATTTGAGAGCTTGGACTTCTTCATCTTCCTCCGGAGCTTCGAAGTTCTCCTCATTGATAACTTTCAATTTGGAGAGCCAATCTAACCCTCGCGTGTGAACTCTTAGCCATCCATGATAACCACCGATGATGCTGTTTCGGATGCCTCTAAGCTCCTTGTCTTTCTTCAATGGACTTCTCCATGCCTTATGGACTCTTTGTATCACCTTGAGACTTTGCGCGCCTAGATCCCTCACAAGGAAAGGCGAGAGACTTCCTTTGGTTGGCGCTCCCCTCATGGGGTACCCTAGCTGTCTTATGGCGAGTGCGGGATTATAATTAATACAACCCCTAGTCCCTATCAATGGAACATTAGGGTAGTCCCCACACGAGAAGAGAACTCCTTCCTTGCCTTCCTTTCAACGAGGAAACCAATTGATTGCGTCGCCTCCTATTCCAGCCAAATGTTGGTCCCAATCGACCCTTCCTTTTTTGGCGCATGAGCGATAGCTTTGAAGCGGACACGGGTGTCTTGTGTCTTGTTGGAATAGGTGTGAAACCAACCACACACAGAGAGCGGGTAAACAACAGACAATTCGTGCACTGTTGTTCTCACATCTCCGGTCAAAGGTATCAAACAAATCTGCCAAGATAGCCACCACTGGACTCTCCTTGCTATGGTGATACGCGAGGAAAGCGTCAATGGCGGCTAAGTCCACCAAACCGTCCATGTTCGGAAAGAGGACAACCCCAAAAATCAACAAAGCTAGTATATCCGCAAACGGGCCCCACTTCTCTTGGCTCGCCATATCCCTTGCCTTGCCTTCCAAGTATTTTCGTGGCAGGCCCACTACGCCGTTGCAAGTTTGCTTCATGCGATCCAACTCTCTTGCCGAATCCCCGACCACAGCTGCAACCTTGCTCAAGGAGGGAAGAAACCCGGAGAAAAGATACGGTTTTCTCCCCCCAAGAGGGCATCCTAGTATCTCCTCAAACTCTTCAATAGTTGTACCATTTGGAAGTCCCCAAACATGAAGCACCTCAACGGCTGGTCATAGTATTGGACGAGGGATATGACAGCCTCCGTAAATACCTCCACCGCGGTCAAATCTAGAATCTTTCCGTACACTTTGCGAAAGGCTTGCCTTTGGAGAGGTCCCATCAATCATCCCAATTCCTTGAGGCTGGTGACATCTAGACTTTTAACCTTGACTTGATAAAACCTCTTGCCGTTTTGATTTGTCCCCATCATTTACCTAAAAAAGGGGTGGATCAAGACTCCGACATGAATGATGCAATGCGTATGCATGAAACGGAAAGAAAACAACACAAAGGGGTAATTCACACATACGAGACTGCAGGGATCCAATTTTAATGCTACGTTTTGGGCATGATGGCGCCTCAATGTAGTATTAAAAAGGTCACGTATTACCCTAAAGAAAACAAACATCACGAGCAAAACTATAAACTGGTGCTATTTACCAAAAAAATGCATGAGAACGAATGGCACGGAGCGTGTTTGCTCTTTGCCCCTATTTGGGAACCTATAGGACAATATCTAGGGGTCTCTAATAACTATTCCCCAACAATTCATAACTCACACGGCTGTTTTCTAGAGGTATCATCACTCAAGATAACAATATTGTGGCGGTATGGAATACCAGCGACAATACATTATAAAGAGAGAAAGCTCTAGACGAGGTTTCACTATTATCAAGCAAGTCGGAGACCTAGCATGATGATAGATTCACCTCCACTCCTTAAATTCCCATGAACCCGGGTATAGGGCCCCTTTTTTACTCAAACCCGTGGGTGCTTAGAATGCAGTGTAAAGAATGCAAAATAGACAACAGTTATTTACATTTAACGCAGTTCAAATAAATGCACACACAAAGCTTCACAAATCCACAATTCCTTAAAATAGGCCTAACTCACAAAAATATCCCCAGTGGAGTCGCCAACTGTCGCAACGTGCCCTTTTGCGGGCGAGCGAGGGCGAGGCTCACGGGTGCGCTTTCCAAAGGAGGAAAGATGCGCGGAGTCGCCACCAACATTTATTTGTGGAAAAACGTCGGGAAAACCGAAGGAAACCGGTCGAAATGAAAATTCTAAATTCGGGAGTTGTATTTACGTTTGAGGAAGGTATTAGCACCTCTTATGTTTGTCTCAAAGGACAACAGCCTATTTTTCAGAATTGTGGAAATTGTGTTATCTTAACTTTTATTTCTTTTTATTTTTTTGAGGTCGACAAAAGCGGGGCTCTTGCTCCTACATACCCTCCATCAAAGAGGAAATCAGACCTACGTAGTTCTTCTAAGCGTGAATCTAGCGATTCTTTTTACTTGAAAGGTGATCATTTTAAGGTGTTGGACCTTAAAAATGATCCATTTTACTTGGTAAGAAACTGAAATGATAAAATTTCAAAACCCTATTTTTTGTGGACGAGCTTGACTAGGCGAGTTGATTTTAGCCTTAGTTTCACTTTAGTTATTAGTCAATTCAATTAAGAATGAGAAATCCCAAAGAGAAAACGTCCGATTGATTTTTCGCTTTATTTTACTAAAAAGGTATTTTTTGATTATTATATTATTATTTTACCTCTTTTTTGATTTCCAACGTGGTTATGGCACGACCGAACGGTCGGAATTCATTTTAGCAGAAATTAACGGATAATACAATTCAAACGATCGGTGGAAATTTATTTTATTTTTAGATTAGGCGAGAAACAACTTAAATAAATGACTGAAGCACGGCAAAAGGGGGTATAGAAAGCGAATGAAAATGAGAATAAAAATACATGAGACAAAATGTGGACCACCACGGGTACATAGAATGAATTGAAAAGCTCGGTTTGAGGTACTTACCCGTTGAAGACTGAAGAAAACGAAGAACGAACGATGAATGTTGAAGAACGGTCAAGAATCTTCGCGAAATTACTCACAGAAACGTTACGGAAGCGCCTCGGCTTGGATTTTCTTCATGGAAATAATTTTCCTCAGCAATTTTGAGAGAATAAGAAGTGCCAAGAAGGCTCAACCCCTTCTCCCTTCACTCCTCCCCCTATTTATAGCAAAATAGGGGAGGAGCTTGCCACCCAGCTCACCCAGGCGAGCAAGGCTGCTTCTTCCAGAAGCAACAGCCTTCTGGAGGAAGAATCTGGAAGGCCCAAGTGGGCCTGATTGCTATTTGTACCCTCATTTTTACTAAATGCACCCCCCTTTACCTTTTTGGTAATTCTTTTTTCGTAACGTTACTAAACTTTACGAATTTCGTAACGATACTTATTTTCTTTCCGCAAGGTTACGAATCTTCATGGATTATGTATTTACTCTTTTTTAGCTTTCGAAGAAGTTACGAAAACTCACGGATTACGAAAAACACCTCCTTTCGATTTCCGTCACATTACGGAATTTTCACGGATCGCGTAAGCCTGCTTCCTTTTGATTTTCGGCACGTCTCGGGGCTTCACATATTGTGCAACAAAGGGTGCCAAGTATCTTGAAGCGGCCAATCAAAGGTTGTATATCATCAAATAATAATCCCCGGACGAAATTAGGGTATGACACTACCCATAATACAAAAACTAGTCTAGGTGCCCTAAAATACAAGGGCTGAAAAATCCTATATTTCTTGGGTACCCTACCTACAATATGGAGCCCTAAATACAAGGACCAAATATAATGACATCCTAGTCTAACATGTACAAAGATAATTGGACCCAACCTTGGCCCATGGGCTCAGAAATCTACCCTAAGGCTCATGAGAACCCTAGGGCCTTCTCTTGCATCTTTAGCCCAATCTTCTTGGAGTCTTCTATCCAATGCCCTTGGGGGGGGGGGGGTAGGATTGCATCATTCCCTCCCCCTTGAAAAGGATTTGACCTCAAATCCAGAGGTTCTTGAAACTCATTAATTTTTTCCTCAACACCTGTAAAAAGAATAAAAGCATATGTATTAGTGATGTTGGGTATGTTAGAGTACGGTAAGGATTGGAAACCCCTGTCCTAGCCATCTTCCCATAAGAGAATATAGTTCCTCACCAACTCAATGAGTGGTGCTACAAGTATAGAAAAATATGGGACAAACCTTTTGTAAAAGTTTGTTAAGATATTGAAGCCCCAAATTTCTCTTATACTTGGTGGAGTAAGCCACTCAGGAATGACCTTTATTCTCTTAGGGTCCATGGGAAGCCCTTGATCACTATTTAAAAGGTTAAGGAAAGTAATGGAATAAAACATACCTTTTTCATTATTTTCATGTTGATTATTCCTACAAAAAATTACGACAAACCTAAGGTGTCCCACATGAGCACCTAGGTTTGCATTGAAACAAAAAATAGGAACAAACCTACCTAATGAGTTCCTATGTACACAAATAATGAAGATGTTGGGTGCATGAGTGATTTTACAAAGGAGTGTTGCACCACTCAACACATTCATCATACCACCTATCATAGGGATTTGGTGCCTAATAATACCTATTTTAGACACCAACAAAGCACAAGGATTTAAGCTCTTGCGAACCAAATCCTCATCCAACAACTCCTTTACTTGAGGAATAACCTCAAGCTCAAGAGGTATGGTGGTGCTAAGGGATGTTTCCCTTGATAGGAGAAGGTAGAAAGATTGTTTAAGAAGGAGTGCTCTTTTAATATCAAATTTTGTTGCAAAATGATTTTCCTTGTTAACAATATTCTTGGAGGAATCCTTTTCCTCCTTTTCCTTCCCCTTGGCCTTTGAAGACAAGGCCTTACTATCCTTCTTTTTCTTTTGTTTTTCAAGTTTTTCTTCCTCATCCCTCTTTTCTTTCATAGTTAGTTGATCTTTGGCCACCTGTGAAGGTGTTTGAGAATGCAACACAAATTTAGTGCCAAGATGGGTGAGGGTAATTTCATTAGTTAGGCCATTATCAATGATCTTCTTATCAAATTGCCACGGCCTTCCTAAAACAATATGTCCTGCCTCCATGGGAACTATATCACAATTAACTTCATCCTTATATGTCCCAATGGAGAAAGGTACCTTCACTTGTTGGTTAACTATCATTTCCCCTTGCTCATTGAGCCATGGAAGTTTATAAGGTTTTGGGTGGGGAATGATAGTGAGGTTCAACTTGGAAACCAATCTTGTGCTACAACAATTGCAACAAGATCCACTATCCACAATGAGAGAACAAGTTTTATCTAAAAATTTTCATCTTGTATGAAAGATGTTCTCTCTTTGGGATTGAGATAGATCACAAGATTGACCTCCAAGGAGCCTTCTAACCATTAAGAGGTCACCTTCTTCATGGGGGTAGACTTCCTCACTAGACTCTTCACCCCTTACTTCATCTTCACTTCCACTAGAGGAAGGGCAAGAAGTAGTCTCCTCTTGACTACTATAAATGTCTTGACCCCTCATGATCATGGTTTTCTTTGTGGGGCATTGAGAGGCAATGTGACCTCTCCCAAGACATTTGAAGCATTTAATATTGCTAGTCCTTTCTTGGGAACTAGTCTTAGGGGTGTATTTCTCTATGGTCTTACCCTTATCTTCCTTGGGTTTTGAAGGTGCAGCCCCCAAAATTCCATGGGCTTGGTCCTTCCTTGGATAAGAGTGAGAGCCATAAGATTTTGAAGAAGGCTTTCTTTTAAGTTGTTGCTCCACTCTTATACAAAGTTGGACTAGCTCATCTAGGTCCCTATATGGAAGGAGTTCAACCTTGTCCCTCACTTCCATATTAAGTCCACTAAGGAACCTAGCTATGCTTGTTCTTTCCTCTTCCCTAAGTCCAGCTCTTAAAAGGAGTAGTTCCATTTGTTGTCTATATTCTTCAACACTCATACTCCCTTGTCTAATCCTTTGGAGCTTGTCCATAAGCTCCCTTTCATAGTAGGAGGGAATGTGCCTCTTCCTAAGGGCACTCTTAAGATCATTCCAATACTCTACTGGAGGATCCCCATGAATCCTACGTTCCCTAACAAGGGAAGTCCACCAATAGAGGGCATACCCTTGAAAGCTAAGGGTAGCCAATGAAACTTTTCTCTCTTCGCTAATATGATGGCAAGCAAAGAGTTGTTCAACCTTCATTTCCCAATCTAAGTAAGCCTCAACATTATCTTTTCCATGGAAATATGGGAGGCTAATGTTAACCTCTTGAGGCCTTTTATCCTTTTCTCTTTTTTGGGAGTGATGTTTAGTATGTGAACTATGACGCCCTCTATAATAGTTGCTAAGTTCTTCACTTAAACTCTTTCAAGAGTCATGACTACTATAGGAGGCATGTTTTTCCCTTTTCATTTCTTTCATTATTTTTCTTCTTTCTTCCTCTCTTATTTTCTCTCTTTCATCTTGACTTATTTCTTCCACTCTTTTTTTACCTTTTTCTTTTCTCTCTTGTTTTTCTTTCCATAACTTAAGGGATCTCAACTCATCTAATATCTTATACAAGGGGTCCTTAGGTGTAGAACCCTCACCATTAACACTAGATGAAGAATGAAGACTCATGTTGGTTCCTAAGTTATGGTTCTTTCTTGTTGGGGGTTTGAAAACAAAAGGTAAAAGAAACTATGGTTGAAACTAGCCAAAATAAACACTAAAAGAGGTGTGAAAGATAAGGTAAAAACTAATTGGTAAAAGGAAAGCTATCTAGGCGGTTTGACAATGGAGGGTAAAAGAAATAAGCTATGAAAGTAAGCAAGAAATTAAAGTGCAAGAAATGAAAACTAGGCGGATCCTAAGAGTGTTTGGATGACCTCATTTAAGGTTCCCAACAAAACACTCACTATCCTAAGGGAAAATTGCCTAAAATTATTACACACAAATGGAAGTAGGGTGACCTAGCGGAGGCTCCCAACTTACTTCCAATGAAAGGCCTTTTTTTTACAAAATTTGAAAGCAAAGCAAATTGCCAATTACAAAATTACAAAGAAAAAAAAAGTCCTCAATTGTAGTGGCTATTCTCTCTTTATTGTTTCACTCAATTTGGAGTGCTTCTTAGTCCAATAGCTCTTAAGGTGGTTGGCCCCTTTCTTCTTGACTCAAATTCTTCAAGATATGGCACCAATCCTCCTTTCCAATTCCCTATATGGCAACTCACAAACAAAGAAACAAAGAGACAAGCAATAACCAAAGACAAAAAAAAATGAAATGAAAGATAAACCAATAGAGTTTTAACAAGACAAATTTTCAAGGATTATTCAACAATTAAAGCAATGAAAAGCACAAAAAAGCAAGCTAGGACTCAAAGAGAAACCTAGAATGGCTCTAGAGTAGAGTAGAAAAACTAAAACAAGAAAGACTCAAGAAAACTCTAGATTTGGCACTTGTTTTCACAATAATTTTCAATTGAAATTTCAGAACTAGGGTTTTTATAAAATAGGCACCAATTATAGAACAAATTTTGAGCCAAAACAACAAGCACACTTTCCTTTCACTTTTCTTTTTTTTTTTTCCTGGACACTGATTTTTCTGCCAACTTGTGAGATTTTTCTTATTTTTTCCTTTAATCCAAATCACTTGGTTCTTTTTTTATTATTTTGGTCCAGCTGTCTAGAAAATTCAGTAAAAGTTTCAGCTCAAAAAACGTAGTGACCAATTCCCAGTAATTTATACAAGTTCGTATGTTCAAGCTGCCAGCACCAGCGATTTCAACCTAGAAATCAAGAGTAGTGTTTATGTTGCTTAAGGCTTGGATAGTTACAATTTGTGTTTGCTTATGCTCAATTATCTTGAATAACACAATTAAAGAGAGCTTAATACTTATTTTGATTCACAAATCCAGCCACAACTCAGCACCACAACTCAACTTCATCATAGGCATCATGTAGGAAACTTAGAAAGCAAAAAAAAAGTTCAAGAACAAGACTACTTCTAGGAATTGATTTAGAACATGTTATGAACTAAATAACATGCATGAATTAGACTCAAAATTAAAAAGATAGGCTAAGAATGACAAGAATACATGAACAAATGTATCTAGAATTCAATCAACAAAATAAAATTCAACACAAACTTATAACATAATGTGACAATTACTATGACTAAACATGACTCTAAGACAACATGGATTAAGTGATTTACACTTAGATTTTTGTGTTCTTTTTTTCTAATCAATATTTTGGAAAAAAAATTAGATCTAAAGGTTCAGCACAAGAATATTATGAATGAAAATTGATAGAACCTAAAATCAACACAAAAACAAGATTCAAGAGTAGATCTACAAAATTTGAACCATAGAAATGCAAGAACAAGTGTAGATCTAAGATTTAATCGGTTTATTTTTTTTTTGAATCTACTCTAAACAGCACCAAACCACAAGACAATGGAGGATATACATGGAGAATAAGATTAAGAACAAGGAATTAAAGAGAATTCACCGAACAAAAAGATAGAGGAAGCAAAAGAACATCACCTAGATGAAGATGCTCTTGATACCACATGATGCAAGCTCCATTGGAGCTTGTAGGCCTAGGATCTTCTTCATCAATGGATTCCTTTGCTTCTTGGAAGATAAATGGCAGCGGAATGGAGAAAGGAAGAGAGAGAGGAGATGCCACTTCAAGGAGAAGATGAGTCTAGAAGAAGCTCACCACCATAGGAGGCCATGGATAAGAGCTTGGAGGAAGAAGGAGACGAATGAGGGGAGGGGGAGAGAAGAGCACAAAATTTTGTGCTCTAAATGAGCTTTGAAATCTTAAGTTTAATATTCAAATGATCAAATTTGAAAAAAAATGCACACACATGACCTCTATTTATAGCCTAAGTGTCACACAAAATTGGAGGGAAATTCAAATTTCACTTGAATTTGAAATTGAATTTGTGGAGCCAAACTTTGGAGCCAAAATTTCACTAATTATGATTAGTGAATTTTAGTTATGGTTCAGCCCACTAATCCAAGATCAATTCCAAGATTCTCCACTAAGTGTGCTTAGGTGTCATGAGGCATGAAAAGCATGAATGACATGCACAAAGTGTGACTATATGATGTGGCAATGGGGTGTAGTAAGCAAATGCTCACCCCCCCTCTAAAATTTAATTGGATTGGGCTCCTACCAATTCAATTAAATTTATTTTCAACCACACACAACAAATATCCACTTAGTGCATGTAAAATTACAAAACTACCCCTAATACAAAAACTAGTCTAGGTGCCTTAAAATACAAGGGCTGAAAAATCCTATATTTCTAGGATACCCTACCTACAATATGGAGCCCTAAATACAAGGACCAAATATAATGACATCCTAGTCTAACATGTACAAAGATAATTGGACCCAACCGTGGCCCATGGGCTCAGAAATCTACCCTAAGGCTCATGAGAACCCTAGGGCCTTCTCTTGCATCTTTGGCCCAATCTTCTTAGAGTCTTCTAATGCCCTTAGGGGGGTAGGATTGCATCAGGGCTGCCGTCGGCAGTGGAAGGAAGAGAAAAGAACAATCTCATCGAAGAGAGATTGAGAGTGGTTGAATGGTTCGGTGATTATCCCTTTGCCAATATGACCAACTTATGTTTGGTGTCGGATGTCGTCATCCCTCCCAAGTTCAAGGTACCTGATTTTGACAGCTACCAAGGGACGACTTGCCCAAAAATCATTTGAAGATGTATTGTTGGAAAATGGGGGCATACTCGAGGGATGACAAATTACTCATGCACTTCTTCCAAGACAGCTTGGCCAGAGCCACATCTGCTCGTGGAAAGACTTGATTACTGCCTTCATTAGGCAGTATCAATATAATACTGACATGGTTCCCGATAGGACTCAACTACAAAACATGAGCAAACGAGAACATGAATCCTTCAAAGAGTACGAAGGTGGAGAGACTTGGCGGCTCTAGTGGCACCTCCTATGCTGGAAAGGGAGATGATTGCCATGATAGTAGACACTCTGCTGGTGTTTTACTATGAGAAGTTGGTGGGTTACATGCCCTCTAGCTTTGCGGATCTAGTACTCGCGGGCGAGAGGATAGAAGTGGGCCTGAAAAGGGGGAAATTCGACTATATCTCCCCTGCCGGCACAAGCAACAAAAGGATTAAAGAAGTCGGGGCGAAAAGAAAGGAAGGGGATGCTCATGCCATCACCTCGGCTCCTGTTTGGCCAAAGCCTCATCAAACCTTGCATGGTACTAATTAGCACGCTTAATGTTAGTCGGTGAAAATGACTAACTTTTAGCTGGATTTTGAAGTCCCCGCACATTTCCTTCATCATTTTGTTATTCAGATTGGTGGCGTTGTCTGTAATAATCTTCCTCGGTAATCCGTACCGGCAGATTATCTCCCTTTTAATGAACCTGACTACCACGTTTCTCGTGACGCTGGAGTATGAGGAAGCTTCGACCCATTTGGTAAAGTAGTCGATCACCACCAAGATGAGGCGATGTCCATTTGAAGTATTAGGCTCGATGGCCCCGATGACATCTATTCCCCACATGGAGAAGGGCCATGGCGCCGCCATGACATTTAAAGGGATGGGCGGAACATTGATGTTGTCCATAAATATTTGACACTTGTGACACTTTCTCACGTGGAGGCAACAATCGGTCCCCATAGTGAGCCAGTAATAGCCCGCCCTCAGGATCTTCCTAGCCATGGCGTGCCCGTTAGCGTGTGTTCCAAAGGAGCCTTCGTGGACTTCCACTATCATTCGCTCAGCCTCCTTAGCATATGCATTAGAGTAAAACCATTTCATGGTTTCTTTTGTATAGCACGCTCCCACTCAAGAAGAAACCAGCCGCCAACCTCCTTAACATCCTCTTGTCGTTGTCAGAAGCCTCTGGTTGGTACTCCTTGCTTTCAATGCATCGCTTGATGTCGAAATACCAAGGTTTACCATCTTGCTCTTCTTCTATTAGATAGCAATGTGTGGACTTGCCGTGACATCTGAACTCAATGCACAACAAGTCTCCATGCAAAGCCAGCTGGAAAATCAACGCCAAAGTGGCAAGTGCATCGGTCATTTGATTTTCCTCTCGAGGAGCATGATGGAAAGAGACATCATCAAAGAACTCAACCAACTTCTTAATGTAAGATTGGTAGGGTATCAACTTATGATCCCTAGTCTCCCATTCTCCTTTCAGCTGGTGAATCACTAAAGTGGAGTCTCCGTACACCTTGAGCGACTTGACGTTGAAGTCAATGGCTGCTTGGATCTCGAGGGAGCATGCCTCATATTCGGCCGTGTTGTTGGTGCAGTCAAAACCCAGTCTAGCCGTGAAGGGTATGCATTGATTTTCAGGAGAGACCAAGGCCGCTCCAACCCTGTGGCCTAGGGCGTTAGATGCTCCGTCGAACCACACGACCCATTTGTCCTTGTCCTTATCTTCTAGATTTTCCTTGAACAAGGCCATGATGTCCTTATTCGGGAACTCAGGATGCATGGGCTGGTAATCATTGAGGGGTTGTTGGGCCAGATAGTCTGCCAAGGAACTTCCCTTTATTGCCTTCTGGCTGACATAGACGATGTCAAACTCGGATAGCAACACCTGCCACCAAGCGATCTGCCCTGTGAGAGCAGGCTTCTTGAAGATGTACTTGACTGGGTCCATCTTGGATACCAGCCAGGTGGTATGGCTCAGCATGTACTGTCTCAGACGATGGGACGCCCATACCAAGGCGTAACACGTTCTTTCCAACAGGTAGTAGTTCATTTCATAGGCCGTGAACTTCTTACTCAAGTAATAGATGGCCCGTTCTCTCTTTCTGAAATCATCGTGCTGCCCCAGCATGCACCCCATCGAATCATCCAAAACTATCATGTAGAGAAAAAAAGGTCTCCCGGCCACCGGTGGCATAAGTACCGGGGGGTTCATGAGGCATTGTTTGATCCTTCCAAATGCCTCCTGACAGTCATTGTTCTGGTGAACGGACTGATCCTTGCACAAGAGCTTGAAGAGCGGCTTGCAGGTAGCTGTGAGCTACGATATGAACCTTGTAATGTAGTTCAAATGCCCCAAGAAACCTCGGACTTGTTTCTCGGTATGCGGCTCCGACATCTCAAGGATTGCTTTTACTTTCTCGGGGTTGACCTCTATCCCCTTTTGACTTACGACGAAGCCCAACAATTTTCTTGACATGACCTCGAAAGTACACTTGGCGGGGTTCAACCTTAACTTGTACTTCCATAATCTCTCGAACAACTTCTGCAAGTTGGCGAGATGTTCCTCTTCGGTTTTGGACTTGGCAATCATGTCGTCCACGTAGACATCAATCTCTCTGTGCATTATATCATGGAACAAAGCCACCATCGCCCATTGATAGGTTGCCCCAGTGTTTTTGAGCCCAAAGGACATCACCTTATAACAGAATGTCCCCCACAAGGTGACGAACATAGTCTTCTCCATGCCCTCCGGTGCCATCTTTATCTGATTGTAGCCCGAGAAGCCGTCCATGAAGGAAAACAAGGCAAAACTGGCTGTGTTGTCCATTAGGACATCAATGTGCGGTAAAGGAAAGTTATCCTTGGGATTGGCTCGATTTAAGTCCCAATAGTCCACGTACATTCGTACCTTTCTGTCTTTCTTTGGGACAGGCACTATGTTGGCCACCCACTTGGGGTATTAGGCCACAACCAAGAAGCCAACATCAAACTGCTTCTTTACTTCCTCCTTAATCTTTAAGGGCATCTCAGGCCTCATCCTTCTCAGCTTTTGTTTCATTGGGGAGCATTTGGGATTCAAGGGTAACTTATGCTAGACAATGTCAACATTCAAGCCAGGCATGTCTTGGTAAGACCAAGCGAAGATATCTTGGTTGTCTCGCAGTAAAGTCACCAACTTATCGTGGATGGAGGTGGCCATGCATGTACCCACTTTTACCTCTTTCCTTTCATCGCCAACACCTAGATTTATGATCCTCATTTCTTCTTGGTGTGGCTTTAATGCTTAGTCCTCTTGGGCGACCATCCTTTCTAGCTCCGGGGAAAACCCCGCATCGTCCTCCTCCTCCTCTATCCGATCTGCCTCTCGTTCAAAATCCACGGCTGGGTCCTCGGTATTAGTACCATCATAGGACTCGTCGTCGGATCTATATTGTTTTAAACGCAACAGAAATAAACATGCAAATGAATGAGAATGGGTGAAGGCGCAAGAACAGATAAACAAAAGATCTTGTATTATTGATTTCAGAACGAAAGACATAACGCCTTATCAAAGGGAAAACCCTAAAGCCTAGGCCTAGCCGTAGGGTTCTAAAACTTAAAGTTTACATTATGCTCACCGAGAAAACCTTAGGCTGTTCTAGGACTCGCCAGTTCCCTAGCTGAAATCCTGGAGGGCATGGTTGCACCCAGTCGGGATGTCCCCACGGGAATTCATCGTGCACCATGGCAACTTCCTCTTCGCGCCTCAGGCCTGCACTAACGACGCTCTCATTGAGGTGACAAGGAGGGGCCTCCCTCACTTGTGGCCTAGACTGTGGGCCAGTGCCCCGGTTTCTCCTTTCCCAACCACTTTTCCTTATACTGGGCCGCGTAGGCTTGTATTCTAAGCCGCACCTTCCATAGTTCTCCCTGATGTTTACCAAGCTGGCCCTGCCGTGGTTGTTCTTTCCCAAGCCCATGTCGGGCTCGTAACCGTGCCCTAGCATGACGCGAGACACCATAGATGTGAGGACACATTGGGAGGGATTCTACGGTGGCATTAATCGCCACCTCAAAGGATTGGAAGGTTGTTTCTAGAGATTCCTCCGCGGCTTCAACAAATGGCATAGAGGATGGGCAGCTTACAAGAAGGTCCTCCTCTCCTGAAATGATGACCAAAAGCCCCTTCACCATAAATTTCAACTTTTGGTGAAGCGTCGAGGGTATTACTCCCACCAAATGGATCCGTGGCCGGCCCAACAAACAGCTGTATGCATGGCTTATGTCCATCACTTGAAAGGTAACCTGACAAGTGTGGGGGCCTATCTGGATCGGGAGATCAATCTCTCCCCTCACCTTCCTACGACGCCCATCGAATGCCCGAACTGCCATGGAGCTTAGCCTCAAGTGAGAGGCTTTGAAAAACAGCTTCTCCAACATGCTCTTGGGCATCACATTCAAGCTTGAGCTATTGTCAATGAGGACTTTGGCCATAACATGGTCCATGCACTTGAAGGAGACGTGTAGAGCCCTATTGTGCCCCCGCCCTTCGGCAGGAATCTCCTCCTCCGTGAAGGTAAGATAGTTATTGGCGGTAATGTTGCTAACTATCCCCTCGAAACCTTCCACGGAGATGTCTTGGGCCACCTGGGCCTCATTTAGCACTTTGACCAACAATGCCCGGTGAGGCTCAGAGCTCATGAGCAATTGTAAGAGGGAGACCCTAGCTGGGGTATTGTTAAGTTGTTATATTATCTTGTATTCTCTTTGTTGGATTATACGAAGGAATTCGCTGGCCTCCTTCGTCGACACCTCTTTTCTGTTGGACCCTTCCTTCTTCTCGGCCAACCTCCCTGCCGGGATGTCCTCCTCCGGAGCGGGGGTTGCATTGTTGGCTGATTCTTCAACCTCCTTAGCTTTTCCCTTGGTATTTGCGGGTTGTGCTAGTAAGTTGGGTGCCGCAAAGATGCGACCGCTATGGGTCATGCCACTCAACCTGGTGATGTTGGTTACTTTTGCCGAGAGTGAATCGATGTCGGTGGTCTCTCCTTTCCTCTCGCACGAGCTTTGGGGGCATACTTCCATGGGACCGCCTTGTTGTTTTTGTAAGGAAAGGGGGCAGGTCCACTGCCGGGTGCCATGGGAGTGCCTTGGTGCTGTGTAGTAACCCGGGTGAAATGTATCACCAAAGCATATCGACACACAACAAAGATGTTCATGACATTTAGGTGATATGCATGGCTGTGTAAAACACGAAGCGGGTCCGCTCCGTGCCCCTATTTTAGGAACCTAGATGGGAGGATCTAAGATTTTAGTGATAACTCCCAAGGTGGTCATATTCCTAAATGGTTTCTAGAGATATTACTCCCTTGATATCAACATTGTGGCAGTAGGGACTACTAGCGACAATATATCATTGAAAAGAAAAACTCTAGATGAGGTTTCACTGTCATCAAGCAAGTCGGAGACTTAGCATGACCACGGATTCACCTCCATTTCCTAGGCTCCCACGGACCCGGGTGTAGGGCCCCTTTTCAACTCACCGTGTATGCAAAAAGTGTTGGTGTTTGTGTGCGTCAAATGGAAAATTATGTACCTCATGCATACAATTACAACACACTAAAGCATCAAAGATTTATACACAAGAATGTAAGGAAAATAAAAGGGAAACCGAAAAAAGGATGTCATGACATTGCACAAGATTTTAGAAGGCCTAACTCTCTAAAAACAATCCCCAGTGGAGTCGCCAACTGTCGCAACCTACCTTTCGGTGGGAGGGCGACGCGGGGATCACGGGTGCGTGTTTCAAGCGAGGAAGGCGCGCGGAGTCGCCACCAACGTTTATTCGAGGGAAACGTTGGAAAAACCAAAATATGTGGTCTACGAACTTTAAGTGTGAAAGGTTCGGGAGTTATTTTTACGCACGGGAAGGTACTAGCACCCCACGCATCCGCCACGAAGGATGACAACCTTTAATCAAATGTGCAAGATCATGACTTCAATTTGTTTTCGTTTTCCCTTTTTTATGTTTTTATGTATTTTTATGCTTTTTATGTTTTTTACTTTTTATGGTCGACAAGGGTGTTTCCCTCGCTCCTACGTATCCTCAATTGCGAGAGGAAATCAGACCAACATAGTTCTTTGAGAACCAAACGTTGGTTAATTTGCTTTTATCTTTTTTCGCAAGGTAGATTTTAACCGAACAAAAGTCATTTAAGGCATTGGACCATTAAATGATCTTTTGATTTAGAATGGAGAGAAACGTTAAAGGCATTGGACCATTAATGATGTCTTGGTTGTGAAAGAAGAGAAACGTTAAGGCATTGGACCATTAACGATCTCTTGGTTTTTTGAAAAGGGGTGGTCAGCAAAAGTGGGGCTTTTGCTCCTACGTATCCTCTATTTGTGGTGAGGAACTCAGACCTACATAGTTCTTGCAAAGCGGTAAAGTTGTGTGTTGATTTTATGCTTTTGAATGGTCCATGTTAACCGATAAAAGCAAAGAGGACTGTTTAGGGCGTTGGACCTTAAAACAATTTTAAGTGACTTTTTGCGGACAAAGCTTGGTTTGTGAGTTGATTTTAGCCTTAGTTTCACTTTGGTTATTAATCAATTCATTCAAAGAAACTTTCAAAGAAAAAACGTCCGATTGATTTTTTTGATTATTTTATTATTATTATTTTCAAAGATATTTTGATTATTTTGTTATTATTTTGCTATTTTTGATTTAACCGAGGTTACAGCATGAATGATCGGTTGGATTTTATTTTAACAATGATTAAACAAGATTACAACATAAATGATCGGTTGAAATTCATTTTATCATTTATTAAACGAGATAACGGCTTAAATAAACGGTTGAAAGCTTGTTAAAAGTGGAAGAAAAGAATACTGAAAGTAAACGAGATGAAGAATGAAAGCAAACAAAGCAAGAATGAATTGAAAGCCTCAGATTCAAAAACTTACCGGTTGAAGACCAAAGAACGAGCGAAGAACGAATGAAGAACGGCGAAGAACCTCCACGGAATCGCTTATGGAAACGTCTCGAAAGCGTTACGGAAGCACCTCGGCTTGGATTTTGTTCCTTTTTTCACTTCTTTTCACTAAAAACACCTAAAATACACAGCATGAAGGTCAGGGGTCCTTGAAACTCAGTCTTCTCCCCCTTTTTATAGCCAAAATGGGGAGGATGTTGTCGCCCAGCTCGCCCAGGAGAGCTCAGCTCGCCCCGACGAGTTGGTGGCTTCCTCAGGAAGCTTCCTACTGTACACCTTAATTTGATAAGTTCACCCCCTATTACGGAAGCATTGCGGAAGTGTATCGACCTTGATTTTCCTCCTCTTTCTCTTCCTCTTCATTAATCTTAAGTGAAATATGCTTTCCCAGGGTTACGAAAATGTTACGGAAGCCCTAGATACCCGTTTTCAACAAATTGGGTGGAGGTGCATGCCACCCAGCTCACCTAGGCGAACTGGTGGCTTCCTCAGGAAGTTTTCTTATGCATCCCCCTTTTTTATAAGTTCACCCCCTTTTCCGCTTTTTGTGTTTTTCGCTATTTTCTTTCCAAAACCTCATGGAACTTGTGGCGATAGGTGTTAAGCTTTCCGAAATGATCAATTGAAGTCTGTATGCCAACAAAAAATCGTCCTCGGACAAGATTAGGGCTTGACCATCTATTTACACCCCTCCACTTTGCTAAATACACCCCTCTATTTTCGTGTTTTTGGTCGGTTTCCTTTCGAAATGTCCCAGAACGTTACAAATTTCACGGTGATGAGCGTTAAACGTTTTGAAGTGGTCAAACGAGGTCCGCATACCAACAAACAATGGTTCCTGAATGAAATTAGGGTATGACAGTATGCATGAGCAGTTCAAATGCAACACCTTTAAACAAAGTGTATTATGTTCAATTTTACTTTAGCGCTCGCGACACCCTAGGGATTGTGTAAAATGACTTGGATTATCAAAAGGATATGCAACTCAAAGTGATAACAAACACAACATGAGGGTTGGAAAGTGAATCATTAATCCAACGTTCATTAGATGTTTGCGAACAAAGTTTACAAAGGATAGGAAACTTCGGGGAACCCACAAAATACAAGCATGCAGCAACTCTCCCAATTTCCCCAAGTGTTAAGCATAGTATCGATTGACGACATCGGCGTTCACAGGTGAAGGCAATTCTGTGTCATCCATGTTGGCGAGCACTAGGGTTCCTCCGGAGAAGGATTTCTTTACAATGAATGGGCCTTCATAGTTTGGAGCCCACTTTCCCCTATTATCCTTTAGGGCTTGGGATACCTTCTTCAGCACCAGGTCTCCCTCGCTGAACTTCCGCGAGCGCACCTTCTTGTCAAAAGCGTTCTTTACCCGTCTCTGGTACAGACGCCCATGGCTCATAGCTGTCAGCCGCTTGCCCTCTATAAGATTGAGTTGATCGAAGCGCACTTGGGCCCACTCCGATTCTTTCAACTCAAACTCCACCAGGATCCTTAAAGAAGGGACTTCTACCTCAAATGGTAGCACGACTTCCATTCCGTACACCAATGAAAACGATGTTGCCCCGGTTAACGTGCATACCGAGGTCCAGTAGTCATGCAGCGTGAAAGGGAGCATTTCGTGCCAATCCTTATATGACACGGTCATCTTCTGAATAATCTTCTTAACGTTCTTGTTGGCCGCCTCCACTGCCTCATTCATCTTGGGCCTGTAAGGCGTAGAATTGCTGTGCTGGATCTTAAAGTCCTCACACATTTCCTTCATAATTTTGTTATTCAGATTGGTGGCATTGTCTGTGATAATCTTCCTCGGCAATCCATAACGACAAATTATCTCCCTTTTAGTGAACCTGACTACCACGTTTCTCATGATGCTGGAGTATGAGGCGGCTTCGACCCATTTGGTAAAGTAGTCGATCGCCACCAAGATGAAGCGATGTCTGTTTGAAGCTTTGGGCTCGATGGCCTCGATGACATCTATTCCCCACATAGAGAAGGGCCATGGCCCCGCCATGATGTTTAAAGGCATGGGCAGAGCATTGACGTTGTCCACAAACGTTTGACACTTATGAAATTTTCTCACGTGGAGCCAATAGTCACTCTCTATAGTGAGCTAGTAATAGCCCGCCCTCAGGATCTTCCTAGCTATGGCGTGCCCGTTAGCGTGTGATCCAAAGGAACCTTCATGGACTTCCACTATCCTTCGCTCAGCCTCTTTAACATCCACGCATCGGAGTAAAACCATGTCATGGTTTCTCTTGTACGACACGCTCCCACTCAAGAAGAAACCAGTCACCAATGTCCTTAACATTCTCTTGTCGTTATCAGAAGCCTCTGGTGGGTATTCCTTTCTTTTGACGTATCGCTTGAAGTCGAAATACCAAGGTTTACCATCTTGCTCCTCTTCTATCAGACAACAATGTGCGAGCTTGCCACAACATCTAAACTCAATGTATGGCAGGTCTCCATGCAGAGTCAGCTGGAACATGGACGCCAAAGTGGCAAATGCATCGACCATTTGATTTTTCTCTCAGGGGACGTGGTGGAAAGAGACATCATCGAAGAACCCGACCAACTTCTTGATGTAAGTCTGGTAGGGTATCAGCTTATGATCCCTAGTCTCCCATTCTTCTCTCAGCTATTGAATCACTAAAGCTGAGTCTCCATACACCTTGAGCAACTTGATGTTAATGTCAATGGATGCTTGGATCTCGAGGGTACATGCCTCATATTCGGCCATGTTTTTGGTGCAGTCGAAACCTAGTATGGCCGTGAAGGGTATGCATTGATTGTCAGGAGAGACCAAGGCTGCCCCAACCCTATGGCCTAGGGCGTTAGATGCTCCATCGAACCACATGACCCATTTTTCCTTGTCCTTGTCTTCTAGCTTCTCCTCGATCTGCCCTGTAAGAGCAGGCTTCTCAAAGATGTACTTGACCGGGTCCATCTTGGATACCAGCCAAGTGGTATGGCTCAGCATGTACTTCCTTAGGCGATGGGATGCCCATACCAAGGCGTAGCATATTCTTTCCAGTAGAGAGTAGTTCATCTCACAGGTGCTCCAACCCGACAAGTGCATCGGATCGCGCAAGTAGTATAAAACGGTAAGAATCGAGTATTGAACTCTCGGGGAACTTGTGTTACTTGGTAAAGCTATATTCAGTAAATAGGTGTCTAGTCTGAAAAGATATGTGTGGACTATGAACAGGTATGTAAACTAACTATTAAAAGGAAAATCACGTGAGTAATGATGTGTAAAGACAAGTAGACAACATGTTGGTCTTCCTATTAGGTGCCTAATGTTAAAAGGATATTCTGTACTTAACAATGCTCATGTGTTCTATGGTGTCTCCTGATATGCTAAACCCCAATTCTTCATGATAGTCTAGCCTAATCCTGATCAAGCATCATCCTCAAATTCCTCTTGTTGGACTAAACTCGACCAGAACCGCATTAAGACAAACATACAAACAACTAGGTTATCGTACCCCGATCCCTCGTGATAATACGATAAACTAGCCCTATCCTATCAACTTCTAAGAATCAGACCAGTTTCCACTGTTGAATGATCTTAACAAAGCATGCATCTACGTGATCAAGGCAAAATCACACTGAAACGACATACTGATAGCACAGAGAACACATAAAACATCATTAAATAGATATAAAGGTATTTACATCAAGTACCTACAAGGAAGAACCAACAGAGGATTTAGCTCTCCATAACTGGGAAGCTTCCTTTATAACAATGAGAAGACCAAAATGAAGGATTGAAGAAATACAAGTAGTGGGGATGTCTCCTCCACCTCTAGAACCTCACAATCACTCACAAACTCATCTCATGCTCTCAGGGTGGCTTCCTCTTCTCGCTCATTTCTCTGCCAGTCTTCACAAAGCAAAAGTTCTTAAAACTCTCTAGAACTTGGACCTTTCTCTCTCTAGAAATCTCTAAGCATGAAAAATCTTCGAGAATTGCCCAAACTCCCTCTCCATTTCTGATTTCAGGCTTAAATAGGTGGCCTTGTTGGTGCTTGCGCGCCTAGCGCAACTCTGGATCGCTTAGCGTGCATTAGTGAATTTCGGCTTAGCGCGCATCTTCTCGCTCAGTGGATGGACTCAAGCGGTGCGCTTAGCGGGATGAGCCCTCACTCAGCGAACATGCACAGCTCATCCTTCTTCCAGATTCTTCCTCGCGCTCAGCCAAAGGAGTGGTGCGTTCAGTGGATGGCTCGCTAAGCCAACAGATTGGCTTAGCGAGCGGATGAAAATCAGCACTTCACAAACTTGCCTAATGAACCTGAAATTGAGAGGAAATGATTATTAAATACAAAAAATGGGAGTACTAAGTATTTATTACCTATCTTTAACAAAAAGTAATTACAACGCTACAAAATAACCATAAATTGGAGGAGTTTGATAC
Organism: Glycine soja; assembly: GCF_004193775.1. Taxonomy (NCBI): domain Eukaryota; kingdom Viridiplantae; phylum Streptophyta; class Magnoliopsida; order Fabales; family Fabaceae; genus Glycine; species Glycine soja. The sequence goes on along the minus strand of NC_041017.1, from coordinate 17,112,875 downwards.
AATTTACACAAGTTTTATACACAAAAGTTAGTCATATTCATCGACTAACAATAGGCCATGAACTTCTTACTTAAGTAGTAGACAACCCGTTCTCTTTTCCGGACTCATCGTGCAGCCCCAACATGCACCCCATCGACTCATCCAACACCGTCATATAGAGAAAGAGTGGTCTCCCGGCCACCGATGGCATAAGTACTAGGGGGTTCATGAGGCACTGTTTGATCCTTTCAAATGCCTCTTGAAAGTCATCGTTCCAACGAATGGATTGATCCTTGTGTAAGAGCTTGAAGAGCGGCTCGCAGGTAGCCGTGAGTTGTGATATGAACCTTACAATGTAGTTCAAACGCCCCAAGAAACCTTGGACTTGCTTCTCGGTATGCGGCTCTGGCATCTCAAGGATGGCTTTTACTTTCTCGGGGTCAACCTCTATCCCCTTTTGACTTACGATGAAGCCCAACAATTTTCCTGACTTGACCCTAAAAGTACACTTGGTGGGGTTCAACCTTAACTTGTACTTCCGTAATCTCTCGAACAACTTCCACAAGTTAACGAGATGTTCCTCTTTGGTTTTGGACTTGGCGATCATGTCATCCACATAGACTTCAATCTCTCTGTGCATCATATCATGGAACAAAGCTACCATCGCCCATTGATAGGTTGCCCCAGTGTTTTTGAGCCCAAAGGACATCACCTTATAACAAAATGTCCCCCACAAGGTGATGAACGTAGTCTTCTCCATGTCCTCCGGTGCCATCTTTATCTGATTGTAGCCCGAGAAGCCGTCCATGAAGGAAAACAAGGTGAAAGTGGCTGTGTTGACCACAAGGACATCTATGTGTGGTAAAGGAAAGTTATCCTTGGGACTAGATCGGTTTAGGTTCCGATAGTCCATGCATATTCATACCTTTCCGTCTTTCTTTGGGACAGGCACTATGTTGGCCACCCACTCAGGGTATCAAGCCACAGCTAAGAAGCCAACATTGAATTGCTTCTTTACTTCATCCTTAATCTTTAAGGACATTTCGGGCCTCATCCTTTTCAGCTTTTGTTTCACCGGGGAGCATCCAGGATTCAAGGGTAACTTATGCTTCACAATGTCATCGTTTAAGCCAGGCATGTCTTGGTATGACCAAGCGAAGATATCTTGGTAGTCTTGCTGTAAAGTTACCAACTTATCATGGATAGAGGTGGCCATGCCTGTACCCACTTGTACCTCTTTCCTTTCGTTGCCAACACCTAGATTTACGATTTTTGTTTCTTCTTGGTGTGGCTTTAATGCTCGGTCTTCTTGGGCGACCATCCTTTCTAGCTCTGGGGAAAACCCCGAATCACCTTCCTCCTCCTCCATCTGATCTGCCTCTCATTCAAAATCGACGGCTGGGTCCTCGGTATTAGTACCTTCATAGGACTCATCGTCGAATCTGTATCATTTAAACGCAATAGAAATAAACATGCAAATGAATGAGGATGGGTGAAGGCGCAAGAACAGATGTACAAAAGATCTTGTATTATTGATTTGAGAACGAAAGACGTAATGCCTTATCAAAAGGAAAACCCTAAAGCCTAGGCCCAGCCGTAGGGTTCTAAAACTTAAGAGTTACATTATGCTTGCTGAGGAAACCTCAGGTCGTTCCATGACTCGCCAGTTCCCCAATTGAAACTCCGGAATACATGGTTGCACCCAGTCAGGATGCTCTTGCAGGGGTTCATCGTGTACCATGGAGACTTCCTCTTCGCGCCTCAAGCCTGTGCTAAAGAAGCTCACATTGGGGTGACAAGGAGGGGCCTCCCTCACTTGCATCTTTGACTGCGTGCCAGTGCCCCAGTTTCTCCTCTCCCAGCCACTTTTCCATATGCCGGCCCGCGCAGGTTTGTATCCTAACTTGAACCTTCCGTAGTTCTCTTTGACATTCACCAAGCTGGCCTTGCCGTCATTCTTCTTCCCTAAGCCCGTGCCGGGCTCGTAACCATGCCCTAGCATGATGTGAGCCACCATGATTGTCGTGTTGGACATGTGAGGACACGTCAGGAGGGATTCTACGAAGGCATTACTTACCACCTCGAAGGATTGGAAGGTCATTTCCAGAGATTCCTCCGTTACTTCGACATAGGGCATACAGGAAGGACAACTTACAAGAAGGTCCTCCTCTCCCGAAATGATGACCAAAAGCCCCTCTACCATGAATTTCAATTTTTGGTGAAGCCTCGAGGGTACTACTCCTATCGAGTGGATCCATGGTCGGTCCAATAAGCAGTTGTATACGGGGTTTATATCCATCACTTGAAAGGTGACCTGACAAGTGTGGGGTCCTATCTGGACTGGGAGATAAATCTCCCCCATCACCTCCCGACGACTCCCGTCGAATGCTAGAACTACCATAAAGCTTGGCCTTAAATGAGAGGCGTTGAATGGCAGCTTCTCCAAAGTACTCTTGGGCATCACATTCAGACTTGAGCCATTGTCGATGAGGACCTTGGCCATAACATGGTCCATGCACTTGACGGTGATGTGAAGAGCCCCATTGTACCCCCATCCTTCGGCAGGAATCTCCTCCTCCGTGAAGGTAAGGTAGTTATTAGCGGTGATGTTGCTGACTATCCCCTTGAAACCTTCCACAGAGATTTCTTGGGCCACCTGGGCCTCGTTTAATACCTTAACCAACAATGCCCGGTGAGGCTCAGAGCTCATGAGCAATTCTAAGAGGGAGACCCTAGCTGGGGTTTTGTTGAGCTGTTCAATTATCTTGAACTCGCTTTGTTGGATTATGCGGAGGAACTCGCTAGCCTCCTTTCTGTTGGACCCTTCTTTCTTCTTGGCAAACCTCCCTGCCAGAATATCCTCCTCCGAAGTGGGGGTTGCATCGCTGGCCAGTTCTTCGATCTCCTTCGCTTTTCCCTTGGTATTAGCGGGCCGTGCTGGCAAGTCAGGTGCCACAAAGACGTGGCCGCTATGGGTTACGCCACTCAGCCCGATGATGTTGGTTACTTTTGCCGAGAGTGAGTTGATTTCGGCGGTCTCTTCTTTTCTCTCGCATGAGCTGGGGGGCATACCTCCATGGGATTGCCTTTCTGCTTTTGTAGGGAAAGGGGGCAGGTCCACTGCCTGACGCCATAGGAGTGCCTTGGTGTTGTCGGGGTGTAGTAGCCCGAGTGAAATGTATCACCAAGGGCTTTGGTTTCTTGGGGGTTTCCTCGTCTCCGGATTGCATGCAGACATGTTGTTCATCCTTGTTTCGGTCATTGACCTCAAGCTAGCCAAGATCCATCATCTGTTGTAGCAGCTCCTCCACTGCCGTACATGTCTCCATGTCGTGTGGTAGAACTGGATCCATTAAGCATGTATCCTCTTTGTTCCCAACGATGAGATCCACGTCTGCCTTTTGCAGGGCTTCAAAAATAAACCTCCTAGAGGTTATCACGTTCTCTAAATGCTTAGGCCGTTGTGACCTACATACCTCAACAACATTCACGGCCACTGCTCCATGGTGTAGAAGCAAGCTTCATGATGATGAATCAAGTATGAATCAAGTAGTTTTGATGATGACAAAAAGCCCAAAAGAATGATTTCAAGATTCAGTCAACAAGTTCAAGATCAAGATTAATTTCAAGATTCATTAGAAAAAATCAAGAAGATTCAAGATTCAAGAGAAGTTGATTTCAAGATTCAAGAAAAGACATCAAGAAGAATCAAGATTCAAGAGAAGATGAATTCAAGATTCAAGAGAAGAAATCAAGAAGCAACAAGTCAAGACTTCACAAGGGAAATATTGAAAAGGATTTTTCACAAACCAAAAATAACACAGTTTTGTTTTACAAAAGAGTTTTCTCAAATTTTTCTAAGTTACGAGAGTATTTACTCTCTGGTAATTGATTACCAGTTTCCTGTAATCGATTACCAGTGATAAAATTTGATTTCAAAAAAGTTTTTAACTTAATTTGCAACGTTCCAAATGATTTTTAAATAGTGTAATCGATTACAATATATTGGTAATCGATTACCAGTGTATCTGAACGTTGAAATTCAAATTCAATTGTGAAGAGTCATATCTTTTCATAAAATGCATTGTGTAATCGATTACATGGTTAAGGTAATCGATTACTAGTGACAAGTTTTGAATTAAAGGTCAAGAGATGTAAATCTTGACATGATTTTCTCAAGCTTATAACTCTTCCAATGGTTTTCTTGACCAGACATGAAGAGTCTATAAAAGCAAGACCTTGACTTGCATTCAAAGAACTTCTTGAACAACTCTTAAGAAACCTTGAAACCTTTACAACCTTTACAATTCTTTAAGAATTCATTCCCAATCATCTTTCTTCTTCTTCCTTTGCCAAAAAGCTTTCTAAGTTTTTTGTTTTCCAAACCTTATTCTTCTGCAAGTGAAAATTCTGCAGAAAACAAAAGTGTGCTATATCTTTTCATTCTCTTCTTCCTTTGCCAAAAAGAATTCAACAAGGACTAATCGCCTGAATTCTTTTTGTGTCTCTCTTCTCCCTTTTTCCAAAAGTATAGAGGGACCAACCGCCTGAATTCTTTTGTGTCTCCTTTCTCCCTTTCCAAGAGATTCAAAGGACTAATCGCTTGAGAATTCTTTTGATTCTTCCCTTTTCCTTAAACAAAAGATTTCAAAGGACTAACCGCTTGAGATATCTTTTGTTTCCCCTTACAAAGATTAAAAAGACTAACCGCCTGAGAATTCTTTGTCTTAACACATTGGAGGGTACATCCTTTGTGGTACAAGTAGAGGGTACATCTACTTGGATTGTTGTAACTGAGAACAAGAGAGGGTACATCTCTTATGTATCAGTTCAAGTGGAGGATACATCCACTTGGTTGTTTAAAGAGAACAAGGGAGGGTACATCCCTTGTGGATCTTTGCTTGTAAAGGATTTTACAAGGTTGAAAGAAATCTCAAGAACCGGTGGTTGCTTGGGGACTGGATGTAGGCACGGATTGTTGCTGAACCAGTATAAAATTCTTGTGTTTGTCTTCTTCTTCCCTACACTTTTTAATTTCCGCTGTGTATGTTACTTTTACGCTTTACTTTTGTTTAAGTTACATAACTTAGTAGTAAAGCCTAATTGAATCTAGTAACATTAAGAAGGATAAGTTTTAATTAGTCACGGTACATTAATAATTAATTCAACCCCCCTTCTTAATTATTCCGAGGCCACTTGATCCAACAAGTGGTATCAGAGCATGTATCTTGAGAAAAGTTTCACAACTTGAAGATTCATGGCCTCTTTAAATTCTTTGTTTTTCAAAAGTAATTTCAGGAATAGGTCATTCCAAGATCATGATGAAGACCAAGTCAACTTGTGTCTCATGACAAAATCTCATGAAAACAACAAAGAAAAATTTGTAAGGAAGAAGTGGTACATCGACAATGGATGTTCCAAGCATATGACGGGAGATGTATCCAAATTTACAAGCATTTTCCCCAAGAAAAGTGGACACGTTACATATGGCGACAACAACAAAGGCAAAATCATTGGAGTCGGTAAAATAGGTACGAATTCCTCTACTCCTATTGAAAATGTGTTACTTGTAGAAGGTATAAAGTATAGCCTATTAAGTGTTAGTCAATTATGTGATAGAGGATATAAAGTATCTTTTGATTATGAAAAATGTGTTATCAAGCATGAGCATGACAAAGATATTGAGCATATAGGTTTCAGAGAAAATAATGTTTACATGATTGATTTAAAACAAAAATTTGAAAATGATAGATGCTTTCTAAGTAAAGATAATGATCCTTGGTTATGGCATAAGAAAATTTCTCACATTAACATGGATCATCTAAATAGATTAATCTCAAAAGACCTAGTTGTTGGTTTACCAAAATTAAAGTTTGAAAGAGATAAATTATGTGATGCATGCCAGAAAGGTAAACAAACAAAAGCATCTTTTAAATCTAAAAATATTGTCTCTACCACTCAACCATTACAATTATTGCACATGGATTTGTTTGGACCCTCTAGGGTCATGAGTTTTGGTGGAAGTTACTATGCATTAGTAATTGTTGATGATTATTCTAGGTATACTTGGACTTTATTTCTTACTCACAAAAATGATGCATTTCATGCATTTATAAGACTTGCCAAAGTCATCCAAAACAAGAAAAGTCTCAAAATCATCTCTATTAGAAGTGATCATGGAGGTGAATTTGAAAACAAGGATTTTGAAATGTTTTGTGATGAACATGGCATAGAACACAATTTTTCTGCACCAAGGACACCCCAACAAAATGGTGTAGTAGAAAGGAAAAATAGATCTTTATAAGAAATAGCTAGAACTCTCTTAAATGACACTCCACTTCCAAAATATTTTTGGGCTGAAGCTGTCAACACCGCATGTTATATTATGAATAGAGCCTTAATTAGATCCATTCTTAAGAAAACCCCATATGAATTATTTAACAATAGAAAACCAAACATTGCTCATTTACATATTTTTGGATGTAAATGTTTTGTCCTAAACAATGGTAAAGAAAGCCTAGGTAAATTTGATGCTAAAGCAGATGAAGGCATCTTCCTTGGTTACTCCCTACATAGCAAAGCCTTTAGGATATACAACAAAAGAACCATGACTATTGAGGAATCAATACATGTTTCTTTTGATGAAACTAATATTACCTCTTCGAGAGAGGAATTTCTTGATGATATTACAGATTCTTTGGAAGATATGCATAATCAAGAAAGAGATCTAAAAAGGAAGAGAAATGAAGAAAACAAGGATGTTCAAGATAACATAATCCAAGAAAATGTTGATGTTCCCAAAGAATGGAGAACCTCAAGAAATCATCCTCTTGACAATATCATCGGAGATATCTCAAAAGGGGTAACCACTAGACTTTCTCTTAAAGACTTATGCAATAATATGGCTTTTGTTTCGTTAATAGAACTTAAAAACCTTAAGGAAGCCATTATAGATGATCATTGGATAGTAGCTATGCAAGAGGAATTAAATCAATTTGAAAGAAATGATGTCTGGGAATTAGTAGAGAAACCTTCAAACTATCCAATCATAGGAACTAAGTGGGTATTTAGAAACAAATTGGATGAAAATGGTATAGTAATTAGAAATAAAGCTAGACTGGTAGCAAAAGGATACAACCAAGAAGAAGGTATAGACTATGAAGAAACCTTTGCACCCATAGCCAGATTAGAAGCCATTAGGATGCTTTTAGGCTATGCATCTATTATAAACTTTAAACTATAGCAAATGGATGTCAAGAGTGTTTTCTTAAATGGTCTAATTCAAGAGGAGGTATATGTAGAACAACCTCCTGGGTTTGAAGACTCACAAAAATTAGACCATGTCTATAGATTAAAGAAAGCACTCTATGGATTAAAACAAGCACCTAGGGCTTGGTATGAAAGATTAAGTAAATTCCTATTAGTAAAGAATTTCACTCGAGGGAAGGTAGGTACCACCTTATTCATAAAAAAGAAGGGTAATGATATCTTATTGGTACAAATTTATGTTGACGATATTATTTTTGGATCTACTAATGAATCTATGTGCAAGGAGTTTTCTATTGATGTGCAAAGTGAGTTTGAGATGTCCATGATGGGTGAGTTAAATTACTTTCTTGGACTACAAATCAAACAAACAAATGATGGGATCTTTGTCAACCAAGCAAAATATTGCAAGGAACTCATTGAGAGATTTGGAATGAAAACTCAAAACACTTGGATACTCCTATGAGCACTAGTTGTTACCTTGATAAAGATGAATCCGGTCAAATCGTTGATGCAAAGCAATACAGAGGTATGATTGGATCTCTACTCTACTTATCTGCAAGTAGGCCAAATATTATGTTTAGTGGATGCATGTGTGCAAGATTCCAATCAAATCCAAAGTTTTCACATCTAATGGCAGTAAAAAGAATCATAAGATATCTATTAGGAACAGTTAACTTAGGATTATGGTACCCTAAGAATTCTTTATGCAATTTAATAGGATACTCAGATTCGGATTTTGCTGGATCAAAAACAGATAGGAAAAGCACTAGTGGCACATGTCAATTCATAAGGTCTGCTCTTATTTCTTGGAATAGCAAGAAGCAAAATAGTGTAGCCTTATCCACAGCAGAAGCAGAATACATTTCTACTGGTAGTTGTTGTGCACATATTCTATGGATGAAACAACAACTATCTGATTATGGAATTGTATTAGATCACATTCCCATAAAATGTGATAACACGAGTGCCATAAACATATATAAAAATCTAGTCCTTCACTCTAGAACCAAGCATATAGAAATTAGGCATCATTTTATTAGAGATCATGTTCTAAAAGGTGACTGTGTTTTAGAATTTGTAGATACTAAAAATCAACTTGCAGACATCTTCACAAAACCACTAAACAAAGATTCTTTCTACACCATTAGAAGAGAATTAGGATTGCTAGATGCTAGTCACTTATCCAAATGATTTATATTTTTATGACATTTGAATACTTAGTATTTCTTTTAATATTTGATTAGTATAGCTGAACATGATTATATTTTACTTACTCTTAATTGTTATGAGTTTTAAACTTAATTATTTTGATGATATATGTCTAGTGATATGTGCTTACATTTGGTATTATGCTTTATAGTCATTTATGTATGGTTTTATATTTCTTACGCACTTTGGCTTTTTGTTGATGCCAAAGGGGGAGAGAAAATAGGGATTAAATCAAGAACTCATATAATTAAATAACTTAATTTCAAGTGAAGCCTAAACTCAAAAACAAAGGGGGAGAATATGGAAAATTAAGTGAGTGATCATGATGCAAGCTCCATTGGAGCTTGTAGGCCTAGGATCTTCTTCATCAATGGATTCCTTTGCTTCTTGGAAGATAAATGGCAGCGGAATGGAGAAGGAAGAGAGAGAGGAGACGCCACTTCAAGGAGAAGATGAGTCTAGAAGAAGCTCACCACCATAGGAGGCCACGGATAAGAGCTTGGAGGAAGAAGGAGATGAATGAAGGGAGAGGGAGAGAAGAGCACGAAATTTTGTGCTCAAAAAGAGCTCTGAAATCTGAAGTTAATATTCAAATGATCAAAGTTGAAAAAAATGCACACACATGACCTCTATTTATAGCCTAAGTGTCACACAAAATTGGAGGGAAATTCAAATTTCACTTGAATTTGAAATTGAATTTGTGGAGCCAAACTTTGGAGCCAAAATTTCACTAATTATGATTAGTGAATTCTAGTTATGGTTCAGCCCACTAATCCAAGATCAATTCCAATATTCTCCACTAAGTGTGCTTAGGTGTCATGAGGCATGAAAAGCATGAAGGACATGCACAAAGTGTGACTATATGATGTGGCAATGGGGTGTAGTAAGCAAATGCTCACCTCCCCCTCTAAAATTTAATTGGATTGGGCTTCTACCAATTCAATTAAATTTATTTTCAACCACACACATCAAATATCCACTTAGTGCATGTGAAATTACAAAACTACCCCTAATACAAAAACTAGTCGAGGTGCCCAAAAATACAAGGGCTGAAAAATCCTATATTTTTAGGGTACCCTACCTACAATATGGAGCCCTAAATACAAGGACCAAATATAATGACATCCTAGTCTAATATGTACAAAGATAATTGGACCCAACCTTGGCCCATGGGCTCAGAAATCTATCCTAAGGTTCATGAGAACCCTAGGGCCTTCTTCAGCAGCTCTAGCCCAATCTTCTTGGAGCCTCTTGCTCATGGTTCTAGTGATTGGTCCCTTCCTAGGGAGGATTGCATCATCCCCTTCCCCTTGAAGAGGATTTGACCTCAAATCTGTTAGTTCCTCCTCGTCAATATCAGCTCCACCTGCAAAAGGAGTTAAATCAGAAATGTTAAAAGTGGTGCTGACTCCATACTTTTCTGGGAGGTCCAACCTATAGGCATTGTTATTGATCCTCTCCAAAACCTTAAAAGGTCCATCCCCTCTAGGGCTAAGCTTGGATTTCCTTTTAGTAGGGAATCTATCCTTCCTAAGATGGAGCCAAACCCAATCACCCTCATTAAGAACTAGCTCTTTTCTTCCTCTATTGCCTTTAGTTGAATACACCTTTGTTTGGTTCTCTATTTGGTTCTTAACCCTCTCATGCAACTTCTTTACAAATTCTGACCTAGATTCCCCTTCTTTATGTATAAAAGAAGTGTCCAGTGGGAGGGGAATGAGGTCTAACAGTGTTAGGGGATTGAACCCATAGACAACCTCAAAAGGGGACTGCTTGGTGGTTCTATGAACCCCCCTATTATAGGCAAATTCTACATGAGGAAGATACTCATCCCAAGACTTATGGTTGCCTTTCAAAAGAGCCCTTAAAAGGGTGGATAAAGACCTATTCACTACCTCTGTTTGCCCATCAGTTTGTGGATGACAAGTGGTAGAGAAAAGAAGTTTAGTTCCTAGCTTAGCCCATAAGGTTTTCCAGAAGTGGCTAAGGAACTTAGCATCTCTATCTGACACAATGGTCCTAGGCAAAACCATGGAGTCTCACAACTTCCTTGAAAAAGAGTTTTGAGATGTGGGAAGCATCATCCACCTTGTGGCATAGTATAAAGTGTGCCATCTTGCTAAACCTATCAACCACCACAAAGATAGAGTCTACTCCTCTTTGGGTTCTAGGAAGCCCAAGGACAAAGTCCATACTAATGTCTACCCAAGGTGCAGATGGGATGGGTAAGGGTGTGTATAGCCCATGAGGCATCACCCTAGACTTGGCTTGTAAACAAGCCACACACCTAGTGCAATGCTTATGGACATCTTTCTTCATATGGGGCCAATAAAACTTTTCTTTGAGTAAGACAAGGGTCTTGTCTATCCCAAAGTGGCCCATGAGCCCACCCTTATGGCTCTCTTTCACAAGTAATTTCCTAATGGATCCTTGGGGTATACAAAGCTTTCCCTCTTTGAACAAATACCCCTCAACCAAATAGAATCCATCTTGGGCCTTTTTCCCACAACTCTCATAAATGGGAGAGAAATGTTCATCTAAAGCATACAAGTCCCTAATATTATCAAATCCTAAAATTTGAGCTCCTAGGGAGCAAAACAATGTGTGTCTCCTAGAGAGGGCATCAGCTACCACATTTGTTTTTCCCTTTTTGTATTTGATAACATATGGAAATTGCTCTAGGTACTCTACCCATTTTGCATGCCTCTTGTTTAACTTGCTTTGCCCTCTAATGTACTTAAGTGATTGATGATCACTATGAATGACAAATTCCTTGGAAACAAGGTAATGTTCCCAAGTTTGGAGGGCTCTTATTAAGGCATAAAGCTCTTTATCATAGGTGGGGTAGTTGAGGGTGGCACTATGAAGTTTTTCACTAAAATAAGAAATAGGGTGCCCACCTTGTAACAATACAGCTCCAACTCCCACTCCAGAGGCATCACATTCTAGCTCAAAAGTTTTAGAAAAGTCAGGAAGAGCTAGAACAGGTGCCTTAGTAAGCTTTTCTTTGAGCAAAGCAAAGGCTTGCTCTTGTTTTTCACCCCAGGTAAATGCCACATTCTTCTTCACCAGCTCATTGAGAGGTGATGCAATTGTAGAGAAATCAGGAACAAACCTTCTATAGAAGCTTGCTAACCCATGGAAGCTCCTAATATCTCCCACACTTTTTGGGGTGGGCCATTCTTGGATGGCCTTGATTTTCTCAGGGTCCACTTGGACCCCATTTCTACCAACTACAAAACCTAAGAAAACTATATTATCTACACAAAAGGTACACTTCTCTATATTTGCATAGAGGGTGTTTTTCCTAAGGACTGAAAGAACTTGTTTGAGATGTCCTAAGTGATCATCTAGGCTCCTACTATACACTAAAATATCATCAAAATAAACAACTACAAATCTACCTATGAAATCCCTTAAGACATGATGCATAAGCCTCATAAAGGTGCTTGGTGCATTAGTGAGCCCAAAAGGCATCACTAGCCATTCATACAAATCAAACTTGGTCTTGAAAGCAGTTTTCCACTCATCACCCTTTTTCATCCTGATTTGGTGATAACCACTTTTAAGATCAATTTTTGAAAAGATATTGGCACCATGCAACTCATCAAGCAAATCATCAAGTCTAGGAATGGGGTGCCTATACTTTACAGTGATGTTGTTGATGGCCCTGCAATCTATACACATTCTCCACGAACCATCCTTTTTGGGCACCAACAACACTGGCACAGCACATGGGCTTAGGCTCTCTTGGACCCAGCCCTTCTCCAACAATTCTTTAACCTGAGACTCTATCTCCTTAGTCTCCTGAGGGTTAGTCCTATAGGCTGGCCTATTAGGAAGGCTTGCTCCTGGGACTAAATCTATTTGGTGTTCTATTCCCCTTAAAGGAGGTAGCCCAGGGGGTATCTCTTTGGGAAATATATCACCAAATTCATGTAAGAGTTCTTGGACCTTTGGGGGTAAGGTCTCAAACGTAGGAATTGTGGCAGTGCTAATGGATGTTTCCCTTGATAGGAGAAGGTAGAAAGATTGTTTAAGAAGGAGTGCTCTTTTAATATCACCTTTTGTTGCAAAATGATTTTCCTTCTTAACAATCTTCTTGGAGGAATCCTTTCCCTCTTTTTCCTTCCCCCTAGCCTTTGAAGACAAGGCCTTACTATCCTTCTTTTTCTTTTGTTTTTCTAATTTTTCTTCCTCATCCCTCTTATCTTTCATAGTTAGTTGATCTTTGGCCACCTGTGAAGGTGTTTGAGGATGCAACACAAATTTAGTGCCAAGATGGGTGAGGGTAATCTCATTAGTTAGGCCATTATAAACAATCTTCCTATCAAATTTCCACGGCCTTCCTAAAACAATATGTCCTGCCTCCATGGGAACTATATCACAATTAACTTCATCCTTATATGTCCCAATGGAGAAAGGTACCTTCACTTGTTGGTTAACTATCACTTCCCCTTGCTCATTAAGCCATTGAAGTTTATAAGGTTTTGGGTGGGGAATAATAGTGAGGTTCAACTTGGAAACTAATCTTGTGCTACAACAATTGCAACAAGATCCACTATCCACAATGAGAGAACAAGTTTTATCTAAAATTTTGCATCTTGTATGAAAGATGTTCTCTCTTTGGGATTGAGATAGATCACAAGATTGACCTCCAAGGAGCCTTCTAACCATTAAGAGGTCACCTTCTTCATGGGGGTAGACTTCCTCACTAGACTCTTCACCCCTTACTTCATCTTCACTTCCACTAGAGGAAGGGCAAGAAGTAGTCTCCTCTTCACTACTATAAATGTCTTGACCCCTCATGATCATGGTTTTCTTTGTGGGGCATTGAGAGGCAATGTGACCTCTCCCAAGACATTTGAAGCATTTAATGTTGCTAGTCCTTTCTTGGGAACTAGTCTTAGGGGTGTATTTCTCTATGGTCTTACCCTTATCTTCCTTGGGTTTTGAAGGTGTAGCCCCTAAAATTCCATGGGCTTGGTCCTTCCTTGGATAAGAGTGAGAGCCATAAGATTTTGAAGAAGGCTTTCTTTTAAGTTGTTGCTCCACTCTTAAACAAAGTTGGACTAGCTCATCTAGGTCCCTATATGGAAGGAGTTCAACCTTGTCCCTCACTTCCATATTGAGCCCACTAAGGAACCTAGCTATGCTTGTTCTTTCCTCCTCCCTAAGTCCAGCTCTTAAAAGGAATAGTTCCATTTGTTGTCTATATTCTTCAACACTCATACTCCCTTGTCTAAGCCTTTGGAGCTTGTCCATAAGCTCCCTTTCATAGTAGGAGGGAATGTGCCTCTTCCTAAGGGCACTCTTAAGATCATTCCAATACTCTACTGGAGGATCCCCATGAATCCTTCGTTCTTTAACAAGGGAAGTCCACCAATAGAGGGCATACCCTTGAAAGCTAAGGGTAGCCAATGGAACTTTTCTCTCTTTGCTAATATGATGGCAAGCAAAGAGTTGTTCAACCTTCATTTCCCAATCTAAGTAGGCCTCAACATTATCTTTTCCGTGGAAATATGGGAGGCTAATGTTAACCTCTTGAGGCCTTCTATCCTTTTCTCTTCTTTGGGAGTGATGTTTAGTATGTGAACTATGACGCCCTCTATAATAGTCGCTAAGTTCTTCACTTAAACTCTTGCAAGAGTCATGACTACTATAGGAGGCATGTTTTTCTCTTTTCATTTCTTTCATTATTTTTCTTCTTTCTTCCTCTCTTATTTTCTCTCTTTTATCTTGACTTATTTCTTCCACTCTTTTTTTACCTTTTTCTTTTCTCTCTTGTTTTTCTTTCCACAACTTAAGGGATCTCAACTCATCTAATATCTTATACAAGGGGTCCTTAGGAGTAGAACCCTCACCATTAACACTAGATGAAGAATGAAGACTCATGTTGGTTCCTAAGTTATGGTTCTTTCTTGTTGGGGGTTTGAAAACAAAAGGTAAAAGAAACTATGGTTGAAACTAGCCAAAATAAACACTAAAAGAGGTGTGAAAGATAAGGTAAAAACTAATTGGTAAAACGCAAGCTATCTAGGTGGTTTGACAATGGAGGGTAAAAGAAATAAGCTATGAAAGTAAGCAAGAAATTAAAGTGCAAGAAATGCAAACTAGGCGGATCCTAAGAGTGTTTGGATGACCTCATTTAAGGTTCCCAACAAAACACTCACTATCCTAAGGGAAAATTGCCTAAAATTATTACACACAAATGGAAGTAGGGTGACCTAGCGGAGGCTCCCAACTTACTTCCAATGAAAGGCCTTTTTGTTACAAAATTTGAAAGCAAAGCAAATTGCCAATTACAAAATTACAAAGAAAAAAAAGTCCTCAATTGTGGTGGCTATTCTCTCTTTAGTGTTTCACTCAATTTGGAGTGCTTCTTATTCCAATAGCTCTTAAGGTGGTTGGCCCCTTTCTTCTTGACTCAAATTCTTCAAGATATGGCACCAATCCTCCTTTCCAATTCCCTATATGGCAACTCACAACCAAGGAAACAAAGAGACAAGCAATAACCAAAGACAAAAAAAAAATGAAATGAAAGCTAAACCAATAGAGTTTTAACAAGAAAAATTTTCAAGGATTATTCAACAATTAAAGCAATGAAAAGCACAAAAAAGCAAGCTAGGACTCAAAGAGAAACCTAGAATGGCTCTAGAGTAAAGTAGAAAAACTAAAAAAAATAGACTCAAGAAACCTATAGTTTTGGCACTTTTTTTCACAATAATTTTCAATTTAAATTTCAGAACTAGGATTGGTATAAAATAGGCACCAATTATAGAACAAATTTTGAGCCAAAACAACAAGCACACTTTCCTTTTACTTTTTTTTGCCTGGACACTGATTTGTCTGCCAACTTGTGCGATTTTTCTTATTTTTTCCTTTAATCCAAATCGCTTGGTTCTTTTTTTATAATTTTGGTCCAGATATATAGAAAATTCAGTAAAACTTTCAGCTCAAAAAACATAGTGACCAATTCCCAGTAATTTATACAAGTTCGTATGTTCAAGCTGCCAGCACCAGCGATTTCAACCTAGAAATCAAGAGTAGTGTTTATGTTGCTTAAGGCTTGGATAGTTACAATTTGTGTTTGCTTATGCTCAATTATATTGAATAACACAATTCAAGAGAGCTTAAGACTTATTTTGATTCACAAATCCAGCCACAACTCAGCACCACAACTCAACTTCATCATAGGCATCATGTAGGAAACTTAGAAAACAAAAAAAAAAAGAGTTCAACAACAAGACTACTTCTAGGAATTGATTTAGAACATGTTATGAACTAAATAACATGCATGAATTAGACTCAAAATTCAAAAGATAGGCTAAGAATGACAAGAATACATGAACAAATGTATCTAGAATTCAATCAACAAAATAAAAATTCAACACAAACTTAGAACATAATGTGACAATTACTATGACTAAACATGACTCTAAGACAACATGGATTAAGTGATTTACACTTAGATTTTTGTGTTTTTTTTTTCTAATCAATATTTTGGAAGAAAATTTAGATCTAAGGTTCAGCACAAGAATATTATGAATGAAAAATGATAGAACCTAAAATCAACACAAAAACAAGATTCAAGAGTAGATCTACAAAATTTGAACCATAGAAATGCAAGAACAAGTGTAGATCTAAGATTTAATCGGTTTATTTTTTTTTAATCTACTCTAAACAGCACCAAACCACAAGACAATGGAGGATATACATGGAGAATAAGATGAAAAACAAGGAATTAAAGAGAATTCACCGAACAAAAAGATAGAGGAAGCAAAAGAACATCACCTAGATGAAGATGCTCTTGATACCACATGATGCAAGCTCCATTGGAGCTTGTAGGCCTAGGATCTTCTTCATCAATGGATTCCTTTGCTTCTTGGAAGATAAATGGCAGCGGAATGGAGAAGGAAGAGAGAGAGGAGACGCCACTTCAAGGAGAAGATGAGTCTAGAAGAAGCTCACCACCATAGGAGGCCATGGATAAGAGCTTGGAGGAAGAAGGAGATGAATGAAGGGAGAGGGAGAGAAGAGCACGAAATTTTGTGCTCAAAAAGAGCTCTGAAATCTGAAGTTAATATTCAAATGATCAAAGTTGAAAAAAATGCACACACATGACCTCTATTTATAGCCTAAGTGTCACACAAAATTGGAGGGAAATTCAAATTTCACTTGAATTTGAAATTGAATTTGTGGAGCCAAACTTTGGAGCCAAAATTTCACTAATTATGATTAGTGAATTCTAGTTATGGTTCAGCCCACTAATCCAAGATCAATTCCAATATTCTCCACTAAGTGTGCTTAGGTGTCATGAGGCATGAAAAGCATGAAGGACATGCACAAAGTGTGACTATATGATGTGGCAATGGGGTGTAGTAAGCAAATGCTCACCTCCCCCTCTAAAATTTAATTGGATTAGGCTTCTACCAATTCAATTAAATATATTTCCAACCACACACATCAAATATCCACTTAGTGCATGTGAAATTACAAAACTACCCCTAATACAAAAACTAGTCGAGGTGCCCAAAAATACAAGGGCTGAAAAATCCTATATTTTTAGGGTACCCTACCTACAATATGGAGCCCTAAATACAAGGACCAAATATAATGACATCCTAGTCTAATATGTACAAAGATAATTGGACCCAACCTTGGCCCATGGGCTCAGAAATCTATCCTAAGGTTCATGAGAACCCTAGGGCCTTCTTCAGCAGCTCTAGCCCAATCTTCTTGGAGCCTCTTGCTCATGGTTCTAGTGATTGGTCCCTTCCTAGGGAGGATTGCATCAGATCAACTAGGAAAAAGAATGTGTATGTGTTTCTTGATTTCAGGGTTGTCATCATCAAAAAGGGGGAGATTCTAGAAGCAAGCTTCATGATGATGAATCAAGTAGTTTTGATGATGACAAAAAGCCCAAAAGAATGATTTCAAGATTGAGTCAACAAGTTCAAGATCAAGATTAATTTCAAGATTCATTAGAAGAAATCAAGAAGATTCAAGATTCACGAGAAGTTGATTTCAAGATTCAAGAAAAGACATCAAGAAGAATCAAGATTCAAGAGAAGATGAATTCAAGATTCAAGAGAAGAAATCAAGAAGCAAAAAGTCAAGACTTCACAAGGCATGTATTGAAAAGGATTTTTCAACAACCAAACATAGCACAATTTTTTTTACAAAAGAGTTTTCTCAAATTTTTCTAAGTTACCAGAGTATTTACTTTCTGGTAATCGATTACCAGTTTCCTGTAATCGATTACCAGTGATAAAATTAGATTTCAAAAAAGTTTTTAACTGAATTTGAAATTTTCCAAATGATTTTTAAATGGTGTAATCGATTACAATATATTGCTAATCGATTGCCAGTGTATCTGAACGTTGAAATTCAAATTCAATTGTGAAGAGTCATATCTTTTCATAAAATGCATTGTGTAATCGATTACATGGTTAAGGTAATCGATTACCAGTGACAAGTTTTGAATAAAAGGTCAAGAGATGTAACTCTTGACATGATTTTCTCAAGGTTATAACTCTTCCAATGGTTTTCTTGACCAGACATGAAGAGTCTATAAAAGCAAGACCTTGACTTGCATTCAAAGAACTTCTTGAACAAATTTTGAGAAACCTTGAAACCTTTACAACCTTTACAATTCTTTAAGAATTCTTTCCTACTCATCTTTCTTCTTCTTCCTTTGCCAAAAAGCTTTCTAAGTTTTCTATTTTCCAAACCTTGTTCTTCTACAAGTGAAAATTCTACAGAAAACAAAAGTGTGCTATATCTTTTCATTCTCTTTTTCCTTTGCCAAAAAGAATTCAACAAGGACTAATCGCTTGAATTCTTTTTGTGTCTCTCTTCTCCCTTTTCCAAAAGAATAGAGGGACCAACCGCCTGAATTCTTTTGTGTCTCTTTTCTCCCTTTCCAAGAGAATTCAATGGACTAACCACCTGAGAATTCTTTTGATTCTTCCCTTTTCCTTAAACAAAAGATTTCAAAGGACTAACCGCCTGAGATATCTTTTGTTTCCCCTTACAAAGATTCAAAGGACTAACCGCCTGAGAATTCTTTGGCTTAACACATTGGAGGATACATCCTTTGTGGTACATGTAGAGGGTACATCTACTTGGATTGTTGTAACTGAGAACAAGAGAGGGTACATCTCTTGTGGATCAGTTCAAGTGGAGGATACATCCACTTGGTTGTTCAAAGAGAACAAGGGAGGGTACATCCCTTGTGGATCTTTGCTTGTAAAAGATTTTACAAGGTTGAAAGAAATCTCAAGAACCGGTAGTTGCTTGGGGACTGGATGTAGGCACGGATTGTTGCTGAACCAGTATAAAATTCTTGTGTTTGTCTTCTTCTTCCCTACACTTTTTAATTTCCGTTGTGTACTTTACTTTTACGCTTTACTTTTGTTTAAGTTACATAACTTAGTAGTAAAGCCTAATTGAATATAGTAACATTAAGAAGGATAAATTTTAATTAGTCAAGGTACATTAATAATTAATTCAACCCCCCCCCTTCTTAATTATTCCGAGGTCACTTGATCCAACACGTAGTTGGCGAGCAGGTTTGTTTTTACATTGGGCCCATCCTCTTGGAATGGCAGCCATCTTGCCTCAATCAAACTTTGAACCTTGGTTTTCAGGGCGAGGCATTGTTCGATTGAGTGTCGCGGGGTTCCTCCATGGTACGCGCAGGTTACTTTGGGGTTATACCACTTCGGAAAGAGAGACTGGCAAATCTTTCCTGGGGTCACCACCGCCATGTGGTTGGCAAGCAGTGATGGCAAGAGGTCCCCGTATGACATGGGGATCGGGGAAAACTCCGGAGCCCTCATTACCGGAGGGTTTCTTCCCATGTTGTAGCTTGTGCCAGGGGGGAAGTCATTGTCAGGACGAGGCTGGGCTGGAGCCGAAGTTGGAGGAAGGCCCCTTGGTGATGGTGTGGGCGCCCTTAGTTGGATGAGTGTTGAAGGGGCAGAGCTTCCAGCGCGGGCCAAAAAGCTCAGGTGATGCTGGGCATATTGGTGGGTACCGTGTAAGGCCGGTTGAGGTTTAGGCTAAGCGGGTGTTGAGGTGACGGCGTAGGTGTCGCCTTCCTTCCTCTTTGCCCCAGTTGTTCTGACCCTCCTATTGTTGGTGCCGGTGGGAGAGACGTAGTCAAATTTCCCCCTCTTTAATCCGACTTCTATCCTCTCGCCCGCGAATACGGGATCCGCAAAGCTAGAAAGCATATAGCCTACCAACTTCTCATAGTAGAACACCGGGAGAGTGTCTACTATCATGGTGATCATCTCCCTTTCCACCATGGGAGGTGCCACTTGAGCTGCCAAATCCCTCCATCTTTGGGCGTATTCCTTAAAGGATTTGTGTTCTCTCTTACTCATGTTTTGCAGTTGAGTTCTATCAGGAGCCATATCTGTGTTGTATTGCTACTGCCTAATAAAGGCAGTGATTAGGTCCTTCCATGAGTGGATGCATGACGCCTCCAAGTTGGTGTACCATACAACTGCAGCACCGGCCAAGCTGTCTTGGAAGAAATGAATAAGTAGCTTTTCATCCCTTGAATGTGCGCCCATCTTCTGGAAGTACATCTTTAGATGGTTCTTGGGGCAAGTAGTCCCCTTGTACTTCTCAAAATCCGGTACCTTGAACTTGGGAGGGATGATGACATCCGACACTAAGCACATGTCAGTCATGTCCGCGAAAGGAAAATCACCAAACCCCTCGACAGCTCTCAACCTCTCCTCGATGAGGTTGAGTTTTTCTTTTCTTTCCGCTACTGGAGGCAGCCCTCCCATGGATAGAAGTAGTGGTTGTATTGGGCGGGGTTGAGAGACTCCCGCTATGTTTGGCTAAGGTAGTGTGTTGGGCACCGGTCCCTTGGTGGTGAAAGGGGGATAGGAGTCGGCGTCCCCGTGGGCGCGCTCCCGAGCATTTTCATTGGTGCCCCCGATGGGTTGGGGAGGCTGCCCTTCGAAAGCAACAGGAGGGGCATGATCCATGTTATCATGCAAGGTTGTGGGGTAAAGTTGGGGGTAAGCCGTAGGAGTAGGCACTCTGGTTGTACCCCAGATGCGGGCTATTAGCATGCCCCATAGTGTCTTTTCCTCGTCCCCTCATGTCTGAGGCAGGATAATGCACTGGGCTTGTTGTGAGCTGAAGGACCGTGGCCGCGTTACTCTCCATCAACCTCTTCATCCCTAACATGGCTTCCATCATGGAAGCCATTTGATCTTTTAAAGCTGACATATCGACCTTCATAAGTTCTTGCACCTCCTCTAAGTCACCCATCATCCTAGATTTGGAACGGGTTCGATATGGCAGCTTAGGAGCGCGCTTAGTTATGATGTTCTACCTAGAGAGGCAAAATGCAGTGAGTATGCAACAAAGAAATTAAGTATGAATGCATGCTAGAGATAAATGTAGAAGCAAACTTCGTTGCTTCATGATGATGAATCAAGATTGATTCATGGTGATGAATCAAGATTGATTCAAGGTGTTTTGATGATAACAAAGATGATGACAAAAAACCCATGAGAATGATTTCAAGATTGAGTCAAGAACAATTCAAGAATCAAGAGAAAGTTTCATCAAGAAGATTCAAGATTCAAGATTCAAGATTCAAGATTCAAGAATAATCAAGATCAAGATTCAAGACTCAAAGATTCAAGAATCAAGAGAAGACTTAATCAAGATAAGTATTAAAAAGTTTTTTTAAAACATTGAGTAGCACAAGAAGTTTTCACAAAATCATTACCAAAGAGTTTTACTCTCTGGTAATCGATTACCAGTGGTTTTAAAACGTTAAGATTTTCAAAATTCAAAATCAAGAGTCACATCTGTTGATGTGTAATCGATTACACCTTTATGGTAATCGATTACCAGTGGCTGTTTTTGAAAAATTCATTTCCAAAAGTCACATTTCTTCGAGTGACTTGTTTTTGAAGATTCTTTCAAAAGTCATAACTTTTTAAGTAATTAGTTTTAAAGGAATTGCCAAGAGTTACAAGTTTTGATTTGAATCATCAAGAAACTATAAATATGTGACCTTGGCATGAAACATTTGAACAATCTCATTCATATTCATCATCTCTTTCAATCATTCTATCTTTCAACATCTTCTTTCATTTCTTTCAGAACTTTCTTATTTTATCTTCTCTTCATCTTTCTAAAAGTTTTTGTTCAAAACTTTTTCTTCCAAGAAAAGTTCTATGTTCAAAAACTTGTGCTATTCTTCTTTTTCATTCCCTTTTCCCTTTGCCAAAAAGAATTCGCCAAGGACTAACCGCCTGAATTATTTTTCTGTCTCTCTTCTCCCTTTTCCAAAAGGACGAAGGACTAACCGCCTGAATTCTTTTGTGTCTCCCTTCTACCTTGTCAAAGATTTCAAAACGACACAGTCTGAGAATTCTTTTGATTCTTCCCTTTCCCTAAAACAAAAGATTTCAAAGGACTAACCGCCTGAGAATTCTTTTGTTTCCCCCTTCACAAAGTTTCGAAGGACTAACCGCTTGAGAACTTTGTCTTAATACATTGGAGGGTACATCCTTTGTGGTACAAGTAGAGGGTACATCTACTTGGGTTGTTGTAACTGAGAACAAGAGAGGGTACATCTCTTGTGGATCAGTTCTAGTGGAGGGTACATCCACTAGGTTGTTCAAAGAGAACAAGGGAGGGTACATTCCTTGTGGATCTTTGCTTGTAAAGGACTTTACAAGGTTGAAAAGAAATCTCAAGGACCGCAGGTCGCTTGGGGACTGGATGTAGGCACGAGTTGTTGTCGAACCAGTATAAATCTCTTGTGTTTGTCTTCTTCTTCCCTACTCTTTTAATTTCCACTGTACACTTTAATTATTGCTTTTAATTTTGGTAATATTAAGATGGATAGATTTTTAATTAGTAAAGGTTCATTAATAATTAATTCAACCCCCCCTTCTTAATTATTTCGAGGCCACTTGATCCAACAAGTGGTATCAAAGCAGGTATCTTGTAGAAAGTTTAACCACTTCAAGATTTATGGCCTCTTTAAATTCTTTGTTTTTCAAAAGTATTTTCAGGAATAGGTTATTCCAAGATCATGATGAAGACCAAGCCAACTTGTGTCTCATGACAAAATCCTATGACAACAACAAAGAAGAATCTGTAAGGAAGAAGTGGTGGTACATCGAAAGTGGATGTTCCAAGCATATGATGGGAGATGTATCCAAATTTACAAGCATTTCCCCAAGAAAAGTGGACATGGTACATACGGCGACGACAATATCAGTAAAATCTCAAAAGAGGTAGCATCTAAGTCATCTCTATGAATTAAGGAATGATTAGTATTTTCAGTTAAGTTGTTTTTGTGGCTAATAGAAAATAATTGTTGAAAATTGTTTGATTGTGTTTACAATGTTTAAATAACTATATTTAGTTTTAATTTTGAATATGTATGATTAATTGAATTTTGTCTGATTTGATTAATGCTTGAATTGCTTATGTTTTGTTTCTAAGATTATTAGATTCTGTTAAAAAATAAAAAATGTTTTGACATGTTAGAATAATTGAATTAAGTAAATAATTACTATGATATGTGTTGATGATTGTTATTTGATACTTAAAATCTAGTGGTTAATTAATCGAGATAAGTAATGAGTTACCATGTATGTGTTCATAACTAATTTTTGTTACTTAGAATTAAGTTTTGATTCTCTGATAATATATTTAGATTATAATTATATTTTGTTTTTAAGCCTTGTATTTGACTATGTTTTTATGACATTTGAATACTTAGTATTTCTTTTAATACTTGCTTAGTATGACTGAACATTATGATTATATTGACTTGCTCTTGGTTGTTTATGATTATGTGTCTTAAACTTAATTACTTTAATGATATATGACTAGTGGTATGTACTTACATTTGGTATTGTGTTTTATTTTTTTTAATTATTCATATATGTTTTATTTGAATATTGTGGATGACTTTCTAGTTTATTTGATGTTATGAATGAAGTATTGTCTTTCTAAGCTTGTTGTATGGTTAAGTTATTATCTTGTTCGATTGTTTTAAGTTTTCTATTTTCTTGTATGATTAGTCATTTATGTATGGTTTTATATTTTTTACGCACTTTGGCTTTTTGTTGATGCCAAAGGGGGAGAGAAAAATGTATATTTTAGAAATCAATATATTATATTTTTCAAGACTTCAAATTAAGCATAAATTCAAAAACAAAGGGGGAGAATATGGAGAATTAAGTGAGTGATCAACTAGGAAAAAGAATGTGTATGTGTTTCTTGATTTCAGGGTTGTCATTATAAAAAAGGGGGAGATTGTAGAAGCAAACTTCATTGCTTCATGATGATGAATCAAGATTGAATTATGGTGATGAATCAAGATTGATTCAAGGTGTTTTGGTGATAAGAAAGATGATGACAAAAAGCCCATGAGAATGATTTCCAGATTGAGTCAAGAACAATTCAAGAATCAAGAGAAAGATTCAAGAGAAAGTTTCATCAAGAAGATTCAAGATTCAAGAATAATCAAGATCAAGATTCAAGACTCAAAGATTCAAGAATCTAGAGAAGACTTAATCAAGATAAGTATTAAAAAGTTTTTTTTAAAACATTGAGTAGCACAAGAAGTTTTCACAAAATCATTACCAAAGAGTTTTACTCTCTAGTAATCGATTACCAGATTATAGTAATCGATTACTAGTGGTTTTAAAACGTTAAGATTTTCAAAATTCAAAATGAAGAGTCACATCTGTTGATGTGTAATCGATTATACCTTTATGGTAATCGATTACCAGTGACTGTTTTCGAAAAATTCATTTCCAAAAGCCACATTTCTTCAAGTGACTTGTATCTGAAGATTCTTTCAAAAGTCATAACTTTTTAAGTAATTAGTTTTAAAGGAATTGCCAAGAATTACAAGTTTTGATTTGAGTCATCAAGAAACTACAAATATGTGACCTTGGCATGAAACATTTGAACAATCTCATTCATATTCATCATCTCTTTCAATCATTCTATCTTTCAATTTATCTTTCAACATCTTTCATTTCTTTCAGAACTTTCTTATTTTATCTTCTCTTCATCTTTCTAAAAGTTTTTGTTCAAAACTTTTTCTTCCAAGAAAAGTTCTTTGTTAAAAAACTTGTGCTATTCTTCTTTTTCATTCCATTCTCCCTTTGCCAAAAAGAATTCGCCAAGGACTAACCGCCTGAATTTTTTTGTGTCTCTCTTCTCCCTTTTCCAAAAGAACGAAGGACTAACCGCCTGAATTCTGTTGTGTCTCCCTTCTCCCTTGTCAAAGAATTCAAAACGACACAGTCTGAGAATTCTTTTGATTCTTCCCTTTCCCTAAAACAAAAGATTTCAAAGGACTAACCGCTTGAGAATTCTTTTGTTTCCCCCTGTCATACCCTAATTTCGTCCGGGGACCATTGTTTGATAGCCTGCAACTTTTGCTTGACCGCTTTGAGGTACTTAACACCCATCGTTAGGCAATCCGTGAAGTTCTGCGACATGCCAGAAGTCGAAAGGGAGCATTGTCGCACAATCCGTAAAGTTCCGCAACATTCTGGAAGTCAAAGAGGGGATGGTTGCGTAATCGGTAAAGTTTTGTGACATTACGGAAAGAAAACAAGTGTCGTTACGTAATCTGTAAAGTTCTGTAACGTTACGAAAAGGAATCAGCAAAAAAGGCAAAGGGGGTGTATTTAGTAAAATGGGGGGTGCGGATAGAAATTATCAAATCTGGGCCCTTTTAGAGGATTCTGGGCATTTTCTTGCTTAAGGTGGAAGCAACCTAGCTCGCCTGGGTGAGCTGGGTGGCAACCACCTCCCCCGTTTTGTTAAAAAATGGCTTTCGAGGCTTCCGGAACTTCCGTAATGCTTCCGTAAAATTTCCATAACCCTAAATAAGCATATTTCACTTAATATGGGTGAGAAGGAAGAGAAAAAAAGAATAAAATCAAGTCCTATAAGCTTCCATAAGGCTTCCGTAACTTTTCTGTAAATTACGAAAGAAGGGGGATGAACTTATCAAAATAAGGGGGGTGCAAATAGCAATTTTAGAAATTTTGAATTTTGGCCTTCCAGAGTATTTTTGAAGCAGGGTTGCTTCTAGAGGAAGCAACCTTGGGCGAGCTCGGTGGCAACCTCCTCCCCCTTTTTCCTATAAAAAGGCAAAAGGGGGTTGTTCTAAGGGTCCCGGATCCCCCTAGCTATGCATTTCAGCTATTTTGGGTGAAAAAAAATTGTTTTCGTGAAGAAAATCCAAGCCGAGGTGCTTCCGTAACGCTTCCGAGATGTTTCCGTGAGCAAATCCGTGAAGGTTTTTCGTCGTTCTTCATCGTTCTTCATCTGTTCTTCGTTCGTTCTTCGTTCTTCAACGGTAAGTTTTCGAATCCGAGACTTTCAATTCATTTCTTGTTTTTTAGCTTTAATCTTCATTTCGTTCATTTCCGGTTTTCTCTTTCCGTTTTTAACGAGCTTTAACCGATCGTTTAAGCCGTTTTCTCACCTAATAAATGATAAAATGAATTTCAACCAGTCATTTGTGTTGTAATCTCCTTTAATCATTGTTAAAACAAAATCCAATCGATCGTTCACGCTGTAACCTCGGTTAAACCAAAAAAAAGCAAAATAATAATAAAATAATCAAAATATCATTAAATAAAATAATAAAAAAAATCAATCGGACGTTTTTCTTTAGAAGTTTCCTTGAATGAATTGACTAATAACCAAAGTGAAACTAAGGCTAAAATCAACTCACAAATCAAGTTTGTCCGCAAAAAATCACTAAAAACCGTTTTAAGGTCCAACGTCTTAAACGGCCCTCTTTGCTTTTATCGGTTAACATGGACCATTCAAAAGCATAAAATCAACACATCACTTTACTGCCTTTTGCGAGAACTACGTAGGTCTGATTTCCTCTTCGATGGAGGATACGTAAGAGCAAAAGCCCCGCTTTTGTCGACCTCGTGAGATGGTTAGAGGTCCAATGCCTTAGCTTTCCTCACCTAGTAAAATGGATCATTTTAAGGTCCAAGGCCTTAAATGACCACCTTCCAAGTAAAAAGAATCACTTGTTTTGCCCCTTTTGAAAGAACTACGTAGGTCTGATTTCCTTATCACAATTGAGGAATACGTAGGAGCAAGGGAAACACCCTTGTCGACCACAAAAAGATAAAAAATACAAAAGGCATAAAAAGACATAAAAATGTAAAAGGGAAAATAAAACAAATTGAAGTCATGTTTGCACACTCGATCAAAGGTTGTCGTCCCTTGTGACGGACGTGTGGGGTGCTAATACCTTCCCCGTGCGTAAAAACAACTCCCGAACCTTTCACGATTAAAGTTCGTAGACCACACCTTTTCCGGTTTTTCTGACGTTTTCCTCGAATAAATGTTGGTGGCAACTCCACGTATTTTCCTTTCTTGGAAGACGCACCCAAGAGTTCCGCGTCGCGCTCCCACCGAAGGGTAGGTTGTGACACCCCCTTCACAAAGTTTCGAAGGACTAACCACCTGAGAACTTTATCTTAACACATTGGAGGGTACATCCTTTGTGGTACAAGTAGAGGGTACATCTACTTGGGTTGTTGTAACTGAGAACAAGAGAGGGTACATCTCTTGTGGATCAGTTCTAGTGGAGGGTACATCCACTAGGTTGTTCAAAGAGAACAAGGGAGGGTACATCCCTTGTGGATCTTTGCTTGTAAAGGACTTTACAAGGTTGAAAATAAATCTGTAGGACCGTAGGTCGCTTGGGGACTGGATGTAGGCACGGGTTGTTGCCGAACCAGTATAAATCTCTTGTGTTTGTCTTCTTCTTCCCTATTCTTTTAATTTCCGCTGTGCACTTTAATTATTGCTTTTACTTTTGGTAATATTAAGAAGGATAGATTTTTAATAAGTAAAGGTTCGTTAATAATTAATTCAACCCCCCATTCTTAATTATTCCGAGACCACTTGATCCAACAATAAATTGTCAGAGCATTGGACTCATACCGGTCTTTTGAGCAAACTCATAGGATTTAACCGCATTTTATTTAGAGAGAAACAAAAAAGGCTTTAACTAGCCAAGATTAGAGTGATAATACAAATGCCTTAGCGACTCCTAATTATGTGGGCCATTAGGTCTATCATGTGTTGACAATAGCTGAGGAGCCCATTAATTTCCTCAGGGGTCGAGTATACATCCGCCATTGCCTTGGCCTTAGCTAGCAGTCGAGGAAGGTCTTGACTTCCATTCAAGGTAAGGGCGAATCAGTCCATCCATATCATCGCCTCTTGGTGCAATGAATCGATTTCCCTTCCCCTTACTTCCTTTTCTGCATATACCTAGGCGTACTCATCCACTAGCCTATGCTTATGAGCCATCTCTAGATCCAGTTCTTCCTTGTATTTGCCGATGATGGCCAACATGTTTCCTTCCGTCTCGTTCAGCTGTTGAGAGAAACTCCTTTTGGACCTTAGACATGCCTTTAACTCATCCTTCAAAACCATGCCTTCGACTCGCGACTGGTCTCTTTCCTCTCTTTGGAGTTTAAGCTCGCTGTTGCTGCCCCATAAAGCTCCCCGGAACGTGTCTCGGCCATGTTCTTCCTTCCGGTGGCCGTGTTGACGTCTTTCAGTTCATCATACTCCTTTTGGACTCTGACAACAGTTGACTTGAACTTTTCCTTGACTGCTTGGGCTTTCTCCAGCTTCGCTTTTAGGGCTTGTACCTCTTTGCTCTCTTTCGGAGCTTTGGCCTCTTCCTTCCTAGCGGTTCTCAGCTTTGGGAGCCAATCCAAGCCTCGTGTGCGGGCTCTCAGCCACTTACGGTAGTCGCTGATGATCCCGTTCCTGTTTCCCCTAAGTTCTTTGTCTTTCCTTTGCACCATCTCCCATGCTTTGCGGACTTCTTGGAGCACCCTTGCGTTGGGGTCACTGAATCCCCGTGCGATGAAAGGCATGAGGCTTTCCTCTGACGATGCTCCTCTCATGGGGTAGCCCAGCTGTCTTATGGCGAGCACAGGATTATAGTTAATACAACCCCTTGTCCCCATCAAGGGAACATTTGGAAACTCTCCGCATGAGAATAAAATCCCAGTTCTTCCTTCTTTCCAACGGGGGAACCAGTTGATGGATGCTCCTTCTATGTTAGCTAAGAGTTGGTCCCAATTCGCCTCTCTTCTTTCGGTGCACGAGCGGTGACATTGCAGCGGACAGGCGTGCCTTCCTTCTTGGCAGAAGAGGTTTGAACTCAACCAAACATAGAGGGCCGGTGTGCAGCAGACAGTTCTTATGCTGCTCTTCTCACATCTTCGGTCGAACGTGTCATATATGTCGGCCAAGATAGCGACGACCGGGCTTTCCTTGCTATGGTGAAAGGCGAGGAAAGCGTCAATCGCCACTATGTCCACTAACCCACCTATGTTTGGAAAGAGGACAACCTCGAAGATCAAAAGTGCCAAGATATCAATGAAAGGAGCCCATTGGTCTTGACTTGCCAAGGCCTTTGCCTTCTCTTCCAGACACTTCCTTGGTATTCTGACTACTCCGTTTTTGTTTTGCTTCACTCAGTCCAACTCCTGTGCCGAGATTTTGACTTCTTTGGAGACTCTAGACATGGAGGGATAGAACCCGGAGAAAAGATAAGGCTTCCTTCCTCCCAGCGGGCATCCAAGGATTTCTTCAAATTCCTCTACAGTTGGCACTAGTTGGAAGTCCTCGAATGTGAAACACCTTAGGGGTTGGTCATAAAACTGGGCGAGGGAGGCAATCAATTTTACGGAGACTTCTATCATAGCCAAGTCCCAGATCTTACCGTAGACTTTGCGGAAGGCTTTCCCTTAGAGCTAACCCATCAATTGCCCCAGTTCTTGTAAACTGGTGACCTCTAAACTCTTGATCTTGACTTTGTAGAACATTTTCTTGAGCAGAGGTGCTTGATCAAATCCCATGTTTACTGGAATAAAAGTCCGGTTTAAATCAATACCCCGACATTTATCATGGGAGAACTGTATGAATGCATGAAGATATGCTTATGCGGTGCATGATGCAAATGTATTTTAAAGAACACGGGAGCCCGAAAAATTGCCTCTTCTTACTTGCAACATTCAGGGGCAAAGTTCCCCCATGTATGCAGTTAAGAAGGTGACATGGACCTTTCGGCTTCTCGTGACTACGGACGAAATCAACATGTGTCGTGACGACATGATGCAGATGCAAACGTGCAAAATGGAAAGTGCGACAGGGGAACGCATAAAGCATGGCAATACCAACAAAAGAAATATACAACAAAGACGTACATTACATTTAGGTGATACATGATGTAGCTCCATTTGGAGCTTGTAGGCCTTGGAACTTCTTCATCAATGGATTCCTTTGCTTCTTGAGGTCTGATTGCAGCAGAATGGAGAAGGAGAAAGATGAATTGGAGGGAAATTTGAATTTCTATTCAAATTTCACTTGGATTTGAAATTGAATTTGTGGAGCCAAATTTTGGAGCCAAAATTTCACTAATTATGATTAGTGAATTTTAGTTATGGTTCAGCCCACTAATCCAAGGCAAGTCCAAGATTCTCCACTAAGTGTGCTTAGGTGTCATGAGGCATATAAAGCATGAAAGACATGCACAAAATGTGACTATATGATGTGGCAATGGGGTGTAGCAAGCAAATACTCACCCCCCTCTAAAATTTAATTGGATTGGGGTTCTCCCAATTCAATTAAATTTATTTTCCAACACACACATCAAATATTCACTTAATGCATGTGAAATTACAAAACTACCCCTAATACAAAAACTAGTCTAGGTGCCCTAAAATACAAGGGGTGAAAAATCCTACATTTCTAAGGTACCCTACCTACATTATGGAGCCCTAAATACAAGGCCCAGAAATAATGAAACCTTAATCTAATATGTACAAAGATAAGTGGGCTCATACTTAGCCCATGGGCACGAAATCTGCCCTAAGGCTCATGAGAACCCTAGGGCCTTCTCTTGCATCTCTGGCCCAATCTATTTGGAGTCTTCTATCCAATGCCCTTGCGGGATAGGATTGCATCATTCCCTCCTCCTTGAAAAGGATTTGACCTCAAATCCTGAGGTTCTTGAAACTCTGGGCTTTTTTCCTCAACACTTGTAAAAAGAACAAAAACATATATATTAGTGGTGTTTGATATGTTGAAGTAAGGTAAGGTCTGAAAACCCATTTCTTGGGCATCTTCCCATGAAGGAACATTGTTCCTCACCTACTCAATGAGTGGTGCTACAAGTATAGAAAAATATGGGATAAACCTTTTGTAAAAGTTTGTTAAGTCATGGAAGCCCCAAATTTTCTTTATACTTGGTGGAGTGGGCCACTCAGGAATGAGCTTTATTCTCTTAGGGTTCATGGGAACCCCTTGATCACTATTTAAAAAATTAAGAAAAGTAATACAATAAAACATACATTTTTTCTGTATTTTCATGTTGATTATCCCTACCACAAAGTATGACAAACCTAAGGTGTCCCATATGTACACAAATCATGAAGATGTTGGGTGCACGAGTGATTTTACAAAAAAAGGGTTGCATTACTCAAAACATTCATCATACCACCTATTTTATGGATTTGGTGCCTAATAATACCTATTTTGGCCACCAACAAAGCACAAGGATTTAAGCTCTTGCGAACCAAACCCTCATCCAACAACTCCTTTACTTGAGGAATATACTTAAGCCCAAGAGGTGTGACAATGCTAACAAGTGTATTTTTACAAAGGAGAAAATGTGGAGGTTGTCTAAGAGGGGAAATTTCTTTAATATTTTTCTTTATTTCAAAATGTCTTTCCTTCTTAGCTAACCTCTTCGAGGAGACACTTACCTCCTTACACTCCTCCTTAACCATTAAAGGTTGTCCTTCTTCTTGGGGGTATATTTCTTCACTAGATTTTTCCCCTTTTGATGGAAGCTTGCTTGTGGAGCTTCTATGAAGGCTGGATCTTTGAGCTTCAATGAGGTCCTTTAATGGTGATTTTCCACCATGGAGATGCATCGGAAGGCAAAGGAGAAGAGAAGAGGGGAGGCACCATCCACTAGGGAATAAGCCATGGAAGAAGGAGCTTCACCACCAAGAATGTGCCTTGGATAAGAAGCTTGAAGAAGATGCTTTAATGGAGGAAAATAAAGAGAGAGGGGGGGATCACGAAATTGAAGGAATAAAAGAGGGAGAGAAGTGGAACTTTGAAGTGTGTCTCATAAGACTTTCATTCATCAAAGTTACAACAAGTGTTACACATGCTTCTATTTATAGACTAGGTAGCTTCCTTGAGAATCTTTCTTGAGAAAACTTCCTTGAGAAGCTTCTTTGAGAAAACTTCCTTGAGAAGCTAGAGCTTAGCTACACACACCCCTCTAATAACTAAGCTCACCTCCTTGAGAAGCTTCCTTGAGAAGCTAGAGCTTAGCTACACACACCTCTCTAATAGCTAAGCTCACCTCCTTGAGATGAGAAGCTAGAGCTTAGCTACACACCCCCTATAATAGCTAAGCTCACCCCCATGACAAATACATGAAAATACAAAAAAAATCCCTACTACAAAGACTTATCAAAATACCCTGAAATACAAGGCTAAAAACCTATACTACTAGAATGGCCAAAATACAAGGCCCAAAAGAAGAAAAAAACCTATTCTAATATTTACAAAGAAGAGTGGACCTAAACTTGGCCCATGGGCTTAAAAATCTACCCTAAGGTTCATGAGAACCCTAAGGCCTTCTTTATCAACTTTAGCCCAATCCTCTTGGAGCCTCTTGCTCATGGCTTTGGTAGCTGGTCCTTTCCTAGGGAGGATTGCATCATCCCCTCCCCCTTGAAGAGGATTTGACCTTAAATCTGTTGGTTCCTCCTCCTATATATCAGCTCCACCTGTAAAAGGAATTAAATCAGAAATATTAAAAGTGGTGCTGACTCCATACTCTCTTGGGAGGTCCAACCTATAGGCATTATTATTGATCCTCTCCAAGACTTAAAAAGGTCCATCCCCTCTAGGGCTAAGCTTGGATTTCCTTTTAGTAGGGAATCTATCCTTCCTAAGATGGAGCCAAACCCAGTCCCCCTCATTAAGAACTAGCTATTTTCTTCCTCTATTGCCCTTAGTTGAATACACCTTTGTTTGGTTCTCTATTTGGGTCTTAACCCTCTCATGCAACTTCTTTACAAACTCTGACCTAGAGTCCCCTTCTTTATGTATAAAAGAAGTGTCAAGTGGGAGGGGAATGAGGTCTAAGGATGTTAAGGGATTGAACCCATAGACAACCTCAAAAGGGGATTGCTTGGCGGTTCTATGAACCCCCCCTGTTGTAGGCAAATTCTACATGAGTAAGATACTCATCCCAAGACTTATGGTTGCCTTTTAGAAGAGCCCTTAAAAGGGTGGATAAAGACCTATTCAATGCCTCTATTTTCCCATCAGTTTGTGGATGACAAGTGGTAGAGAAAAGAAGCTTAGTTCTTAGCTTAGCCCATAATGTTTTCCAAAAGTGGCTAAGGAACTTAGCATCTCTATCTGACACAATGGTCCTAGGCAAACCATGGAGTCTCACAACTTCCCTAAAAAAGAGTTTTGAGATGTGGGAAGCATCATCCACCTTGTGGCATGGTATAAAGTGTGCCATCTTGCTAAACCTATCCACCACCACAAAGATAGAGTCTACACCTCTTTGGGTTCTAGGGAGCCCAAGGACAAATCTGACATCCTGGAATTTCTACCCGGAATTTTTGTAAATATTACATTTAAATAATTAATAAAATATATTATTCAGTTTATATATATATATATATATATATTCTTGGTAGAAATATGTACATTGGGGGAAAATACGCGGGTTAGATTAATTCACGAAGAGTAACCCATAACTGGATGGTTATGGATTAATTCGCAATTAATTAGTCAAAAAAATATCATTTTGCGTGCAACTAATAATTAAATAAAACCAACCTCAGAACCACGCTCAGGGCCTTATTCTGAGCGTTTTGATATATATATATATATATATATATATATATATATATATATATATATATATATATATATATATATATATTGTCTACCTTTGAAAACGGGCCCCGACGGGTGCAGAGAAACGTGAAGAAGTGGAACCGGGGAGATGGCACACAAATCGAGGCAAGATTTCAGCATCCAAAAAGGTCCAGATTTTTCTTCTCTTATGGCTGAGCACGTTGTCAAAGTCAAATTAAAGGTGGGCCCCTTTTTGCTCCAATCACAAAATTGCATGTGGAAATGCAATTAAAAAGGAAAAGAAAAAGAAAAAAAATGTTAAAAGCAAGACCTTCTCTCTCTTTCCTCCAGAAATTTCCAGCCTCTTCTCCTTCTTCCCCTATGTTTTCTTCTTGCTCCTCCATCACCAATTTTAGCCTTCTTCAAGCTTCAAATTCTTCTTCATTTCCACACAAAATTTCAAGCCAAAGCTATTTTTGGAGCCTAGGAACCTACCTCTACATCAAGGGACCTTCAATTCTAGGTAAGGGTGGACTTCTCCTCACTTGAAATCTGAGGGTGTTGGGTTCTTTGGAGCTATAATGGGTAGTTCTACTAGGTTATCGCATTTAGGTAGTTTTTTGTGAAGGAAATTGTTGTAAATCATGCTAAAACTTGATATGTTTAATTTAAGCAAAACTGCCCATGTTGATTGATGGTTAAATAATGATGTTTTGATGTATATGTATGCTTAAAATGCAGTTAGTAAACTGGTAGAGAAGATTGGTAGAGTTAGCTTAGAGTTAAATGTGAGGAAGGTAGTGTTGTAGGTGGAAAAGTGTGACATTTTGAGGTTTAGAAGACCAAATTTGGTGTTAGTGGAAATATGAGTTTGTAGTGAGTTGATTCTAGTTTAGAATGTCAATTAGGACTTGTAGGGAAGCTTAGTGAGAGCAAATGAGAAAAATTAGTAGCAAATGTGATAAGAGAGTCATTTATAGTGTAAATTGAGTGTTGAGAGGTCCAATTTTAAATAGGTGGAAATTTTACTCTAAAATCAGTTTGAGCAAGTCTAATTCAATGTTATAGACTTAATGAAGATGAGAGCTTACCCCAAAATCACCCAATTCTAATTTTCACCTTCAAACCTTGAAAACTCACTAAATTTTGTTGGTTTTGGATGCCTATATTTTGATTTACCTTTGTTTGAGGTTTGTAATTAGTTTGAACATGATTTATACATGGTTTAGGACTTGTACAATCAAATTTGAGTGGAATTGGATGTATATAAGTTAGATTTTAAAAATCTGCAAAATTATGCAGAAAAGCTGTCAAATTATGCAGAAAATTCGATTGTGCAGTACCAGTTTTCACTGTCGCGGTAAACAAATTATATCTCGCGTTCTAGATATTTTTTCGCAGATTCCAACGGTCAAAAATTATAATTCTGTATTACGAATCTTTAGTTAAAATTTCAAGGCGATCCAACGGTTAACGAACTAGGGATGGAGACTTTACGGAAGTATGTTGGTAGGAAAAACCCATTGAAATTTGAGTGAATCCTGTGTAAAAATTTCTAATTCCAATCTGGTTTTTTTCATGGTAGTTTCATTTCAAATTGAATTGTATTGGTTCCCAAGGACACTATTAAGTCTTGTGGATGTGTGTATTGAATTGATTGGCGGTGAGGATGAGAGTAATCCGAGAGAGAAACCGGAGGAGACTACAACTATAAGAGATGATGCATTGCGGTGGTTAACAATGTTAAGGCTTGGAGGGATTTTGGGAACCCGGTGCTGAGAGGAACGAGGAGAAGAACTACGTACACGTACATGAGCTCAAATTAAAGGTGGGCAACTGGGGATGGTGTGCTTATGCATGGGCTTGTGGAAATGGAATATTTGCTTTGTGCCATTGCCCGACCGCGACTTAGTACCACATATGATGGGTGCCCCATAATCCAATAAACCCTGTGTGAGAAAGTGTGGAAGAGTCAGTCTTCCCAACTTTTATTAGTTGACCACAGAGTGGTACCTGAGGATATGTCGCGGGGGTCAGGAGACCTTGGGGACGTCAGGTGGGGTGCTATTGCCCAAAACCAAGCTTGACCAATCCCAACCCAACCCGGGCATAGTCAGCCAGTGAGAACCTGTGATGTACCTTAGCAGGCGAGCTCCTGGCAGTCAACCAATAAAGGAGCAAAAGTCCACAAGGCAGGGAGGCTTGCGTAGTAGCTGGCCAACTAACTATCTTGGAAATAATTATTTGAAAAATTCCCTCTGGTAATCGATTACAAGACTTGTGTAATCGATTACAGGTTTTAAAATTTGAATCAAAACATTCAGTAACTGCTGGTAATCGATTACCATTTATGTGTAATCGATTACACAGTGTAAAATTTAAATTCCAATTTGTAATGGCTGTTGTAAATCATTTTTGGCCACTGGTAATCGATTACATACTCTGGTATTCGATTACCAAAGAGTAAATCTCTTGAAAAAGACATTTTGATTGTACGCAGTAGTCATAGGTCGCATTGTATTGTTTGCTTGTGTAGTTAGATTTCTTGTGAAAGAGTCTACCCCTTTCTTTTCTCTCTTGTAGAACGCGATGGCAGTGCAGCTGATCCGTGATCGCGTCGTGATGGAGTGCCTAGAGGGTGTTTGGGAGACCCTCGAGGGCAACGAGAGGTGCCAATTCCGCGACACAGTTCGACTCACTGCTACATCGCTTGTACATCCGGAGCAACCCGCACGCACACTTCAGCAGCCTGTGGAGTGGATACTACCTATGCCTACCCCATATCGACTAGTTGATCCCGTTCAATTGATAGAGGTGTCATCCTCTGAAGAGGATCCTGAAGGGGACTCAGAGGAGTTATCTCCTGAACCTGCTATGGATGCCCCTGACTTACCAGAGGATGATGAGGACCCACTTCCTGATGTTGATTCTCCAGAGGATATTATGCCAGCACCTGAGGCAGACTCTACAGAGGAGAGTGGTCCTGGAAGGATGGAAAATAGCGACGACTCTTCATCATAGCAGACGACTCCTTAGTTTAAGCATATATACTTTTGTGGGTGGGTGTATCTAGTTCAGGCTGCTAGGTTTACTCTTTTGATTTTTGGGTGGGTAGACCTCTTGTATAGAAATTTTGATGATTGTATATATTGTGGCTGAAGCCACCACAGTTATTACCTTTGCTCTGGATGTCACTGTACTATTTTGCAAACTCCCATGTTTTGGACAGTTTCCAATGATGAAAACAATTATGTTTTATCTTGTTATTTGAAAAAATAATGTTAATGAACTTTATTTGAAAAGAGTTTACCGAACGCACCTTATTATTTCTCACGCGACGACCTAAAATGATGGCTGGTATTTTTTTTAGAAAGAGAAAAATAGTTTGGAGGTTATGAGTGATCATAAAGAAATGAATCCGAATAGAGTTGTGAACTAGCCACTCAGGACTCTATAGTGATAATTTTCCTTCTGAAATTAATTATCGTGAAATAAATAACAATGCGAAAAAAAATTTCCATGGTTTATGCTATTTAATTTATTACTTTTAAACTAGTCATTAATTTAGGGATGCCACAACAAAGTCCATACTAATGTCTACCCAAGGTGCAGATGGAATGGGTAAGGGTGTGTATAGCCCATGAGGCATCACCCTAGTAACAAAACAGCTCCAACTCCCACTCCGGAGGCATCACATTCTAGCTCAAAAGTTTTAGAAAAGTCAGGAAGAGCTAGAACAGGTGCCTTAG
The DNA here is from genome assembly GCF_004193775.1 of Glycine soja. NCBI lineage: Eukaryota > Viridiplantae > Streptophyta > Magnoliopsida > Fabales > Fabaceae > Glycine > Glycine soja. The sequence goes on along the minus strand of NC_041017.1, from coordinate 17,075,676 downwards.
TAAGCTTTTCTTTGAGCAAAGCAAAGGCTTGCTCTTGTTTTTCACCCCAGGTAAATGCCACATGCTTCTTTACCAGCTCATTGAGAGGTGAGGCAATTGTAGAGAAATTAGGAATAAACCTTATATAGAAGCTTGCTAACCCATGGAAGCTCCTAATATCTCCCACACTTTTTAGGGTGAGCCATTCTTGGAAGGCCTTGATTTTCTCAGGGTCGACTTGGACCCCATTTCTACCAACTACAAATCCTAAGAAAACTATACTATCTACACAAAAGGTACACTTCTCTATATTTGCATAGACGGTGTTTTTCTTAAGGACTGAAAGAACTTGCCTAAGATGTCCTAAGTGATTGTCATACCCTAATTTCATCCGGGGACTATTGCTTGATGGCATGCAACCCTTGATTGACCGCTTCGAAGTACTTAACACCCTTTGTTGCACAATATGTGAAGTCCCAAGACGCGCCGGAAATCAAAAGAAAGCATGGTTACGCGATCCGTGAAATTCCGTAATGTGGCGGAAACCAAAAGGAAGTATTGTTACGCAATCCGTGAGTTTCCGTAACTTCTTCGAAAGCTAAAAAAGAGTAAATACATGATCCGTAAGGTTCCGTAGCCTTACGAAAAGAAAATAAGTATCGTTACGAAATTCATAAAGTTTCGTAACGTTACGGAAAAAGAATCACCAAAAAAGGCAAAGGGGGTGTATTTAGTAAAAAAAAAAGGTGTAAATAGCAATTAGGCCCACTTGGGCCTTCCAGATTCTTCCTCCAGAAGGTGATTGCTTCTGGAGGAAGCAACCTGGCTCGCCTGGGCGAGCTGGGTGGCAAGCTCCTCCCCTATTTTCCTATAAATAGGGGGAGGAATGAAGAAGGAACGGGTTCAGCCTTCTTGGCACTTCGTATTCTCTTGAAATTGTTGAGGAAAATTGTTTCTGTGAAGAAAATCCAAGCCGAGGCGCTTCCATAACATTTCCGTGGGTAATTACGCAAAGATTTTCAACCGTTCTTCGACATTCATCGTTCGTTCTTCGTTTTCTTCAGTCTTCAACCGGTAAGTACCCCAAACCGAGCTTTTCAATTCATTTTATGTACCCGTGGTGGTCCCCATTTGTTTCATGTACTTTTATTCTCGTTTTCATTTACTTTCCGTACCCCCTTTCGACGTGCTTCAGTCATTTATTTAAGTCATTTCTCGCCTAATCAAAAAATAAAATAAATTTCCACCGATCATTTGATTTGTAATATCCACTAATTTTTGTTAAAATTAATTTCGACCGTTCGGTCGTGCCGTAACTACGTTGGAAATCAAAAAAGAGGTAAAATAATAATATAATAATCAAAAAATACCTTTTAGTAAAATAAAGCGAAAAAAATCAATCGGATGTTTTCTCTTTGGGATTTCTCATTCCTAATTGAATTGACTAATAACTAAAGTGAAACTAAGGCTAAAATCAATCCGCCAAGTCAAGCTCGTCCACAAAAAAAAATCACTAAAAAAGGATTTGAAAAGTTCAATATCTCAGTTTTTCTTACCAAGTAAATGGATCATTTTCAAGGTCCAACGCCTTAAAATGATCACTTTCCAAGTAAAAAGAATCGCTTAATTCACTCTTAAAAAAAAGAACTACGTAGGTCTGATTTCCTCTTCGATGGAGGGTACATAGGAGCAAGAGCCCTGCTTTTGTCGACCTCAAAAATAAAAAAGAAATAAAAGGTAAGATAACACAATTTCACAATTCTAAAAATAGGCTGTTGTCCTTTGAGACAAACGTGAGAGGTGCTAATACCTTCCTCAAACGTAAATACAACTCCCGAACTTAGAATTTTTGTTTTGACCGGTTTCCTTCGGTTTTTCCGACGTTTTCCACAAATAAACGTTGGTGGCGACTCCGCGCATCTTTCCTCCTTTGGAAAACGCACCCGTGAGCCTCGCCTCGCACGCCCGCAAAAGGGCATGTTGTGACAGTTGGCGACTCCACTGGGGATGTTTTTTTGTGCGTTAGGCCTGTTTTAAAGGAATTGTGGATTTGTGAAACTTTGTGTGTGCATTTATTGAACTATGTAAAATGTAATAACTGCTGTCTTTTCCATATTTTTACACTAAGCACCCATGGGTTTGAGTAAAAAAGGGGCCCTATACCCGGGTTCATGGGAATCTAAGGAGTGGAGGTGAATCTATCATCATGCTAGGTCTCCGACTTGCTTGATAATAGTGAAACCTCGTCTAGAGCTTTCTCTCTTTATAATATGTTGTCGCTGGTATTCCATACTGCCACAATATTATTATCTTGAGTGATGATACCTCTAGAAAACAACCATGTGAGTTATGAATCGTTGGGAGTAGTTACTAGAGAGCCCTAGATATTGTCCTATAGGTTTCCAAATAGGGGCATAGAGCAAACACGCTCCGTGCCATATATTCTCATGCATTTTTTTGCGAATAGCACGTAAATTATAGTTTTACTAGTGATATTTTGTGTCTCTAGAGTAGTAGGTCACTTTTTAATACGTATGTTAAGGCGCCGTAATGCCTAAAATGTAGTATTAAAAAGGTGGGTGGATCTTTTTGGTATCGTATATGTAAATTACCCCTTTGTTTTGTTTTCTTTCCGTTTCATGCATACGCATTGCATCATTCATATCGGAGTCTTGATCCACCCCTTTTTTAGGTAAATGATGGGGACAAATCAAAACAGAAAAAGATTTTATCAAGTCAAGATTAAGGGTCTAGATGTCACCAGCCTCAAGGAGTTGGGACGGTTGATGGGACCCCTCCAAAGGCAAGCCTTCCGCAAAGTATACGGAAAGATCTTGGATTTGACCGCAGTGGAGGTATTTATGGAAGTTGTTGTATCCCTCGCCCAATACTATGACCAGCCGTTGAGATGCTTCACGTTTGGGGACTTCCAAATGGTATCGACTGTTGAAGAGTTTGAGGAGATATTAGGATGCCTTCTTGGGGGAAGGAAACCGTATCTTTTCTCTGGGTTTCTTCCCTCCTTGAGTAAGATTGCAGCTGTGGTCGGAGATTCGGCAAAAGAGTTGGATCGCATGAAGCAAACTCGGAACGACGTAGTGGGCCTGCCGCGGAAATACTTGGAAGGCAAGGCAAGGGATATGGCAAGCCAAGAGAAATGGGTCCCGTTTGTGGATATACTAGCTTTTATTATCTTTGGGGTTGTCCTCTTTCCGAACGTAGACGGTTTGGGGGACCTAGCCGCAATTGATGCTTTCCTTGCATATCACCATAGCAAGGAAAGTCCAGTGGTGGCTATCTTGGTTGACTTATTTGATACCTTTGACCGAAGGTGCGAGAAGAACAGCGCACGGATTGTCTGTTGCTTACCCGCTCTCTGTGTGTGGTTGGTTTCGCGCCTATTCCAACAAGACGTAAGACACCCGTGTCCGCTTCAAAGTTATTGCTCGTGCGTCGAAAAAAGAAGAGTCGATTGGGACCAACACTTGGCTGGGATAGGAGGCAGCGCAATCAATTGGTTTCCTCGATGGAAGGAAGGAAAGGAGGGAGTTCTTTTCTCATGTGGGGACTACCCTAATGTTCCGTTGATAGGGACGAGGGTTTGTATTAACTATAATCCCGCACTTGCCATAAGACAGCTAGGGTACCCCATGAAGGGAGCGCCAACGGAAGAGAGCCTCTCGCCTTTCCTTGTGAGAGATTTCGGCGCACAAAGTCTCAAGGTTATACAAAGAGTCCACAAGGCGTGGAGAAGTCCGTTGAGGAAAGACAAAGAGCTTAGGGGAATCCGTAATGGCGTCATTGGTGGTTATCATGGATGGCTAAGAGTTCATACGCGAGGGTTAGATTGGCTCTCCAAGTTGAAAGTTATCAATGAAGAGAACTTCGAAGCTCTGGAGGAAGATTAAGAAGTCCAAGCTCTAAAATTAGAGATAGGGAAGGCAAGACTAGCCAAAGAAAAGTTCAAGTCAGCCGCTACAAACATCCGGAAAGAGTGCACCGAGTTACGAGAGGAAAACACGGCCACTGCAAGAGCCCTTGAACAAGAAACCAAAAGGGCCCGCAAGGAGGAACATGGCCGAGATAAATTCCGAGGAGCTTTGTGGGGTAGCAACAATGAGCTCAAGCTCCAGAGAGAGGAAAGAGACCAGTCACGGGTACATGGCATGATCTTAAAAGAAGAATTAGCTGCTTGCGCAAGATCCAAGAGAAGTTTGGCTCAACACTTGGAAGCCACGGAGCAAAGAATGCTAGCTATCATAGGGTAGTACAAGGAAGAGTTAAATCAGTCTGTGACCCATGAACAAAAGCTAGTAGAAGATTTCGCACAAGTGTACGCCGAAAAGGAAGCAAGAGGGAGGGTGATTGATGCATTGCATCAAGAAGCGACTATGTGGATGGATAGGTTCGCCTTGACCTTGAATGGAAGTCAAGACCTCCCGCGACTACTAGCCAAAGCAAAAGCCATCGCTGAAGTGTGTACAGCCCCCGAGGAAATTCACGGGCTAATCAATTACTGTCAACACATGATAGATTTGATGGCCCATATAATTAGAAACCGTTAGGTTCTATTGTAACACTTTTGTATAATCTTGGCTAGATAAAAGCTTTGTTTTTTTTATAAAACGAAAAGTTCTGAACTCATCACGTTATCTAAAAAACCTTGAGGTGGATCCAAGTGCTCCGATCATTCATTTGCATATTCATGTTTTGATGGCATACTCACCGTTGTTTGTTTCTTTAGGGAACTCACCATAACTAAGAAAGCGCAAAGGCACCCCTATAACACTCGATCCAGAAAAATGGATAATGAAGAGGGCGTGCAAGAACAGATGAAGGCCGACCTATCAGCCTTAAAAGATCAAATGGCTTCTATCATGGAGGCCATGCTAAAACTCCAGAAAACTATAGAGGATAATGCCACGGTGACCGCCTCCAATACGGCTAGGGAAGCGAAACCGGTGCTACAGCCCGTAATAAACTTGGGCCGAGATAGAAACACGACAGTGTTCGGTTGGAGGTATAGTCTGCAAGCTTACCCTTATGGCTTGCCTCCGGACTTCACTCCTCGTGCCGCTCCGAAAGATTTGAGCCAAGCCCCTACATTCAAGGGGCAACTCCCTCCTTATGCCGACTATCCCCTGCAAGAAGATGATGAAGGAGATGCCCATCTAGGCCCTCTGCTTCCCCTCAAAGATCCGGCCCCCCATGAATTACCCCAACCAAACATAGTCCGCTATGTCCCGTCTTCACCCGCACCCGTAAAAGAATCCGTTCCCTTCGCAGAAGATAAGGGAAAGATTGATTCACTTGAAGAGAGGCTAAGAGCGGTAGAGGGCCTCGGCAATTACCCGTTCTCGGATTTAGCGGACCTATGTCTGGTACCTGACATCGTCATCCCTCCCAAGTTCAAAGTACCAGATTTTGATAAGTACAAAGGGATGACATGTCCAAAAGGGCATCTTCGGAAGTATTGCCGAAAGATGGGGGCGTATTCTGCGGACGAAAAGCTGTTGGTGCATTTCTTTCAAGACAGCTTGGCTAGAGCAGCAGTGGCATGGTATACCAATCTGGAAGCTTCTCAGATCCAGTCATGGAAAGACTTGGCAACTGCCTTCATTAGGCAGTACCAATACAATACGGATATGGCTCCCGATCGGAACCAGCTTCAGAGTAAGACCAAGCGAGAACATGAGTCCATTAAAGAATATGCCCAAAGGTGGAGAGATCTCGCAGCCCAAGTCGTCCCGCCCATGACAGAGAGGGAGATGATCACAATTATGGTAGATACGTTGCCCACGTTCTACTATGAAAAGCTGATAGGATACATGCCAGCTAACTTTGCGGATCTCGTCTTCATCGGAGAAAGAATTGAATCCAGACTAAGAAAAGGCAAGTTCGAATATGCCTCCAACGTGGCCCCCAACAACAACAGAAAAGCCCCAGTGGTGGGCGCGAGGAAAAAGGAAGGAGATACCCACGCGGTCACCACCGCCCCAACATAGATGAAAGCACCCCAAAATATCCAAAGCTCATACCAGCCCAACCCCCCAAACTTTTCAATCCGAGCCGGGAGCTCCCTCCCAACTCAAGTGAAAGGACCACCCGCAGCAGAAAGAACACCGACCCAACACACAGCTCCAGCCACTCCTCGGCCAGTCAATAATACAGCTCTTGGCGCGAGCTATAATAATGCACGGCGCCCACCCCCGAAAGATGATTTCTCTCCTATTCCCATGGCATACTTTGAGTTGTGGCCTTCATTATTGGAGAATCATTTGGTGGTGGCCATACCCGGGAAGGTCCTCCAGCCACCATACCCCAAGTGGTACAACTCGGATGCCAAGTGTGCATACCATAGTGGAGCTCCCGGACACAACATTGACTCCTGCCTCCCGTTCAAGTATAAGGTGCAGCGCCTAATTAATGCCGGCTGGCTATCATTCCAAGAGGAGGGCCCCAATGTTAAAACCAACCCACTAGCCAGTCATGGAGGGGGTAGCATAAACGCCATCGAAGAAGATGGGCCATCACGAGCAAAGAGATTAGAAGAGGTGGCTACTTCCAGACGCTTCATCTACCAATCGTTGCAAGCGGCATGCATGGTCTCCCATGGCGGAGACGAAAGGGACGAATGTTTGTTTCACCTCGGGGAGTCACATGACATGGAAACCTGTCCCGCGGTGGAAGAATTGCTTCAGCGGCTCATGGACTGGGGGCAGCTTGAAGTGTGCAAAGGAGGTAGGGAAGAACCACAAATTTGCATTCAGTCGGAAGAAAAGAAGGTTCCCCCAACCCCCAAAGCCCTAGTAATATGTTTTACTAGGAAAGGGACCGGCTCCACGCCCATATACCCCCGGACAGCGCCCAAGCCGATGCCGTTTGCATATCAAAGCAATAAGGTCGTTCCGTGGAAGTATACCCCTCCTGCATTTGGAGAAAGAGTTGCAACCGAAGTTGACTCCCTGTCAGCCAAGGTGACCAACATCACCGGCCTCAGTGGCATAACCCGCAGTGGCCGGGTGTTCGCTCCCCCTCACTCGGTGGAATTGCCCTCCAAGGGGAAAGCGCCGATGGTCCAAGAGCCGAAGACGTAGCCACCCCCTCAAAAGAAGTGGATCCTCCGGTGGTAAAGGGTGGTTGAAAAGAAAGAAGGAAAAACGGTGACTTTGGAAGAGGCTTATGAGTTCCTTCGCCTCATCCAACAAAGCGAGTTTAAGGTAGTTGAGAAACTGAATAAAACTCCAGCAAGGATCTCTTTGCTTGAACTATATGGAGAAGCAAGTTCGAGGTTTCTTGGGCAGGTTGAATTATATCACGAGATTTATATCGCAACTCACCCCTACATGTGAGCCCATTTTCAAGCTATTACGTAAGAACCAGGCGGTCTTGTGGAATAGCGACTGCCAAGAGGCCTTCGAGAAGATCAAACAGAGTCTCGCAAACCCCTCGGTGCTCATGCCACCTATAACAGGAAGACCTCTTTTCCTGTACATGACTGTGTTGGAAGAGTCTATGGGGTGCGTGTTGGGTCAACACAATGATTCTGGGAAAAAGGAACAAGCCATTTACTATCTAAGCAAGAAGTTTACCGCATGTGAGATGAATTACTCAATGCTGGAAAGGACGTGTTGTGCTCTGGTATGGGCATCACATCGGCTTAGGCAGCACATGCTCAGCCATACCACGTGGCTTATTTCCAAAATGGATCCCGTGAAATACATCTTTGAGAAACCGCCCCTCACGGGACGAATCGCTAGGTGGCAGGTACTACTATCTGAATTCGATATCGTGTACGTCACCCAAAAGGCGGTAAAGGGAAGCGCCTTGGCAGATTATTTGGCCCAGCAACCCCTCCAGGATTATTGGCCGATGCACCCGGAGTTCCCAGATGAAGATATCATGGACCTATTCGAAGAGAAGTGGACACACGAGGACATAGACAAATGGATTGTTTGCTTTGATGGGGCATCTAATGCTTTGGGTCATGGAGTAGGGGCAGTCCTTGTATCCCCGGATGATCAGTGTATTCCTTTCACAGCCAGGCTAGGTTTCGATTGTACCAACAATATGGCCGAATATGAAGCATGCGCTCTTGGGATTCAAGCGGCCATTGATTTTGATGTAAAGCTGCTCAAAGTGTACGGAGACTCGGCTTTGGTGATACGCCAGTTGAAAGGAGAATGCGAAACTAGGGATCCGAAGTTGATACCCTATCAAACTCACATCTTGAAGTTAGCCGAGTTCTTTGACGACATTTCTTTCCACCACATACCTCGGGAAGAGAATCAAATGGCCGATGCATTAGCCACCCTGGCATCCATGTTTCAACTTGCCCCACACGGGGATCTGCCATACATCGAATTCATATCTCAGGGCAGGCCAGCGTATTGTTGTGCTATAGAGGAAGAGTGGGATAGGAAACCGTGGTACTTCGATATCAAGCAATATGTAGAGAACAAGGAGATTGGCTACTGGTTTCTTTGTAAGTGGTACCATCCTGTACAAACGAAACCACGACATGACTGATGTGCCATCATTTTCTTCTATTTTCTAAACCCTTTTTGCACCATTTTAATCATTGATTGATCTTAATTGTCAATTAATTAGGTAGTTTTATTATTTGGGCTCATTTAGCTAATTTGATGTTTTTAATCTAATTTCAGGAATTAATGAAACATTGGGCTTAATCCGGATTTTGGTTGTGGACTTGAAGAGGGCAAATAAAGCAGAGCTTACCTTAGTTAATATCTAATTAGGAAATTTCGCAATTTTATTTTATGTTGTTCAGTGTTTATTTCGTTTTGGGCCAGAGTATTGTAATAGGGCCCAGTGACTTTGAGTGACTCTTTTTAAATAGCTGCCTTGGGATTCGTGCGAGGCATTCTATTCTGTTATGCTATTCATTATTCAGAGCTTTGTTTTAGGGTTTTCGTTTTTCTGTTTTGATGCTTCTGAGTTCGTAATGTAATTTTACGTTTTCTGCTTCTAATTACAATTTCGTTCTTGCTTCTTCTTCTACTCTCATTTACGTTTCTGTTCCATTTTACATTTCTGTTCATTTACGTTTCCGTTCATTTACGTTTCTGCTTCATGTTTCAATTGCGTTTTCTGTTTGAATCCATGGAAGGCTAGATTTTCTGGTGTTGTTTCCTTTTGAGGACGAAGCCCAACTCTCTTTGAGGTTTCGCTTGTAATGTGGTTTCCTGGCAGTTCTCCCTTCACCAGTATCCCAAATTCGTGAATATTAATCAGTGCACGCTTCGTGTTCGATTAATTGCCTCTGAGCCTAACTTGCGTTCATGCTTAATGGACGAAGGGCTAACTGGTGTATGTGGTGCCTAATCACGTATTGAAAATCCTAAGTTGATTTTCGCTTAGTAAATTGAAATAGGGTTGGATTAAGTGGTTGACTATTAGGGACGAATTCTCCATAACCTAGGATAAGAGAATGGCTTCTGAATCAGAGGAAACAACCCATTTTTAATATTAGTAGTTTTGTATTCCAGTTTACTTGTTCTGCTCTTTAATCACAAAACAAACAAACCCCCCCTCCCGATCGTTACTGCTACTGCAAGTATATTATGAACATTTGGTTTGTCACTGCTCGTAGGCAAACGACCTAGGATCACTTCCTAGTTACTGCATTTTCATGTTTATTTGATTCGGGTACGACCTCGATCAAATTTGGCGCCGTTGCCGGGGAGCAGTGTCCAAAGGTTCATAATAGCTAGCTAGTGTTGTGTGTTTAATCCTTTCGTGTTTTATGTTTAATTGTTAGTATTGTGTTAGTATGTGTGTTAGTGTTGTTTAGTGTCCTGGTATTTTGTTTAAAGTGTGTTCTGTTTTAGTTTCCCCATTAAGCGTTTCCCCTGTTTCGGTCTTGGGTGTTTTGCTGTGAAGATTGTGCTTGAAAACAGAGTAGTAGTAGAAATCAGCTTGCAGAAAAACAGAGTAGTAGTAGAAATCAGCTTGCGGAAAAACAGAGTAGTAGTAGAAATCAATTAGAGACGGATTTTAGCGACCACCCATGCTGAATTATTTGAGATTTTTTGTTTTAGTAGCTAGGGTTGTTATTTTTGGCTGAATTTTTTTGTGGTAACTTCTTTTAATCCATATTTTGTGAGAAAAATAGCTAGAGCCTTTAGTTTGGTCAGATTTGAAAGTTCCAAAAAACTAGCAAATTTTGTGTTTGTCAAAACTTCAAACGGCCATAACTTTTGCTCCGGTTATCAGAATCGCAATTATTATATATGCATTTGGGGTAGAAAAAAATTTCCTACGCCAAAAAAAGCGATTCTGTCAAAAGTTTTTTATTTTTCAAGTTTTATTCACTTATTTTTCTTAACCTACCATTTTTAGCTTTCATAGTTAGACTTTGAATTTTTGTCTGAAATTTTTTGTGCTATCTTCTCATCATTTTATAGGGTTGCTCACAAAATTTCAAGTCATTTGGATATCATTTGAGGGTAGCTGTAGTTCAAACCTGCACCTTTATTTACATGACAAGGTAACTAGTTGTGTGCATGCTGAATGTAGTGTATGACTAGAGGCAATCTATCTGACTTACAACCCTTTGATCCTGAGATAGATAGGACATTTCATAGATTAGTTAGGCATCATTTTATACCTTTTGATCATTCTGAGCATTCCATTACTGGTGAATCTGTGCATTCTGTTATTGGTGATTTTGAACATCCTGATCTTGAGCATTATAATTTTGAGCATTCTGATTCTGAGCATTCTGATTTTGCACATTCTGAGAACATGGCACAACCTCCACCCCGTGAGAGGACTCTAAGGGAAATGGCTGCACCTGATTTCACCTACGAAAGCTTGTGCATCCAATACCCTGATGAGGATGTCCCATATGTTCTTAAAACTGGACTGATTCATTTGCTTCCAAAGTTTCATGGCCTTGCAGGTGAAGACCCGCACAAACATTTGAAAGAATTTCACATTGTCTGCTCCACCATGAAACCCCCAGATGTCCAAGAGGATCACATATTTTCTGAAGGCTTTTCCTCATTCATTAGAGGGAGTGGCAAAGGACTGGCTGTATTACCTTGCTCCAAGGTCCATCACGAGTTGGGATGACCTTAAGAGAGTATTCTTAGAAAAATTTTTCCCTGCTTCCAGGACCACAGCCATCAGGAAGGATATCTCAGGTATTAGACAACTCAATGGAGAGAGCCTGTATGAGTACTGGGAGAGATTTAAGAAACTATGTGCCAGTTGCCCCCACCATCAGATTTCAGAACAACTTCTTCTCCAATATTTTTATGAAGGACTCAGTAATATGGAGAGAAGTATGATAGATGCTGCCAGTGGTGGAGCCCTTGGAGACATGACTCCTGCTGAAGCCAGAAATTTAATTGAGAAGATGGCTTCCAACTCTCAGCAGTTTAGCGCCAGAAATGATGCCATAGTCATTAGAGGAGTGCATGAGGTAGCTACAAACTCAGCTGCATCATCTGAGACTAAGAAGCTTGAAGGCAAACTGGATGCATTGGTTAACTTGGTAACCCAGCTGGCCTTGAATCAGAAATCTGTACCTGTTGCAAGGGTTTGTGGTTTGTGCTCCTCTGCTGACCACCATACAGACCTTTGCCCTTCCATGCAGCAACCTGGAGCAATCGAGCAGCCTGAAGCTTATGCTGCAAATATTTACAATAGACCTCCTCAACCTCAGCAGCAAAATCAACCACAGCAGAACAATTATGACCTCTCTAGCAACAGATACAACCCTGGATGGAGGAATCACCCTAACCTCAGATGGTCCAGCCCTCAACAACAACAACAGTAGCCTGCTCCTTCCTTCCAAAATGCTGCTGGCCCAAGCAGACCATACATTCCTCCACCAATCCAACAACAGCAACAACCCCAGAAACAACCAACAGTTGAGGCCCCTCCACAACCTTCCCTCGAAGAACTTGTGAGGCAAATGACTATGCAGAACATGCAGTTTCAGCAAGAGACCAGAGCCTCCATTCAGAGCTTAACCAATCAGATGGGACAATTGGCTACCCAATTGAATCAACAACAGTCCCAGAATTCTGACAAGCTGCCTTCTCAAGCTGTTCAAAATCCCAAAAATGTCAGTGCCATTTCATTGAGGTCGGGAAAGCAATGTCAAGGACCTCAACCTGTAGCACCTTCCTCATCTGCAAATGAACCTGCCAAACTTCACTCTACTCCAGAAAAAGGTGATGACAAAAATTTACCTAACAATTTCTGTGCAGGTGAATCTTCTTCCACAGGTAATTCTGATTTGCAGAAGCAGCACATTCCCCCTCTTCCATTCCCTCCAAGAGCAGTTTCCAAAAAAAAAATGGAAGAGGCAGAGAAAGAGATCTTGGAAACGTTTAGAAAAGTAGAGGTAAACATACCTCTGTTGGATGCAATAAAGCAAATTCTAAGATATGCCAAATTCTTGAAGGAGCTGTGCACAAATAAGCGGAAGCTTAAAGGAAGTGAACGGATTAGCATGGGCAGAAATGTCTCCGCATTGATTGGTAAATCTGTTCCTCAAATTCCTGAAAAATGCAAAGATCCAGGTACATTCAGCATACCTTGTATTATAGGGAATAGTAAGTTTGACAATGCCATGCTAGATTTAGGAGCTTCTGTTAGTGTTATGCCTCTGTCTATTTTTAATTCTCTATCTCTAGGTCCCTTGCAGTCAACTGATGTGGTAATTCATTTAGCTAATAGAAGTGTTGCCTACCCTGTTGGTTTCATAGAAGATGTCTTAGTTAGAGTTGGTGAACTGATTTTCCCTGTTGATTTTTATATTTTGAATATGGAAGATGGATTCTCTCAAGGATCAGTTCCCATCATTCTAGGCAGACCCTTTATGAAAACTGCTAGAACTAAGATAGATGTTTATGCAGGCACACTATCCATGGAGTTTGGTGATATAACTGTTCATTTTAATATTCTGGATGCTATGAAATACCCATCTGAAGATCTTTCTGTATTTCGTGCTGAAATAATTGACCATGTTGTTGATGAATACATGACTGATCTTTATTCTAATCTGCATGCCTCTCACTCTTCATGCATTGAGTCTGAAATTGTACTTGATCATATGTCTGAATTTGATGCTGAGAGTGAATCTGAGAGTGAATTTGAGAGTGAATTTGAGAGTGATATTGATTGCATGTCTGGTGGTGGTGTTTTACCTCTTGAGATTGATTTTATAGAGTCAGATAGGACTAACCATGTTTCAGGAAGTACACATACCTCTGATTTTCTTTATGAGGTAAAGGCTGAGAAACCATCTCCTTCTACCACTGTCCAGCCGACCACACCAGAATTGAAGCCTCTGCCATCAAATTTAAAATACGCTTACTTGGATGATAGCAAGAGTTTTCCAGTGATTATATCTGCCTCCCTTGCTGATGAGCAAGAAGAGAAGTTGTTGTCAGTTCTCAAGAAGCATAAGAAGGCTATAGGCTGGACCCTGGCGGACATTCCTGGTATTAGCCCATCCACATGTATGCATCGAATAAATTTAGAGGATGGAGCTAAACCAGTAAGACAGCCACAGAGAAGACTCAACCCGGTGATTCTTGATGTAGTGAAGAAGGAGATAACCAAGCTTTTGCAAGCTGGAATCATTTATCCTATCTCCGACAGCCAATGGGTGAGTCCCGTCCAGGTAGTCCCGAAGAAGACCGGCCTCACAGTGATAAAAAATGAGAAGGAGGAGCTAATTCCTACTCGGGTGCAGAACAGTTGGAGAGTCTGCATTGACTATAGGAGGCTGAACCAGGTTACCAAAAAGCACCATTTTCCCCTGCCATTCATTGACCAGATGCTTGAACGCCTGGCAGGTAAATCCCACTACTGTTTCCTTGATGGTTTTTCTAGTTATATGCAAATTACTATTGCTCCTGAGGATCAGGAAAAGACCACATTCACCTGCCCCTTCGGCACTTTTGCCTATAGGAGGATGCCTTTCGGCCTGTGCAATGCCCCTGGTACCTTCCAGCGGTGCATGATTAGTATTTTTAGTGATTTTTTAGAAAATTGCATAGAGGTGTTTATGGATGATTTCACTGTATATGGATCCTCTTTTGATGGTTGTTTGAATAGTTTGGAAAAAGTTTTGAATAGATGCATTGAAACTAACCTTGTTCTAAATTTTGAAAAATGTCATTTTATGGTTGAGCAAGGTATAGTTTTAGGCCACATTATTTCCAATAAGGGTATTGAAGTAGATCCTGCAAAAATTTCTGTTATTTCACAATTGCCTTACCCCTCTTGTGTGCGAGAGGTGCGATCTTTTCTTGGTCATGCAAGATTCTACAGGCGCTTTATAAGGGATTTTAGCAAAGTAGCCCTTCCATTGTCCAACTTGTTGCAAAAGGAGGTGGAGTTTGACTTTAATGACAGATGCAAAGAGGCTTTTGATTGCCTCAAAAGAGCGCTGACTACCACCCCCATCATCCAGGCACCCGACTCGACAGCCCCTTTTGAGCTTATGTGTGATGCATCAAATTATGCATTGGGGGCTGTCCTTGCTCAGAAAATTGATAAATTGCCCAGGGTGATATACTATGCTTCTAGGACTTTAGATGCTGCCCAAGCAAATTATACTACTACTGAGAAGGAGCTTCTAGCCATAGTTTTTGCTCTTGAAAAATTTCGATCTTATTTGCTTGGTACCCGCATTATTGTTTATACTGACCATGCAACTTTAAAGTACTTGTTGAAGAAGGCTGATTCTAAGCCTAGGTTGATCCGATGGATGCTCTGGCTCCAAGAGTTTGACTTGGAGATCCGAGATAGGAGCGGAGCACAAAATCTAGTTGTTGATCATTTGAGTCGGATCGAACGTGTATCTGATGCAGATTCACCTATTCGGGATGATTTCCCGGATGATCATTTGTATATATTGTATAGTATTTCTGACTCTCTTTCTACTCCCTGGTTTGCTAACATTGTCAATTATTTAGTTGCCTCTGTTTTTCCTCCCTTAGCATCTAAGGCCCAAAAAGATAAAATTAAAAGTGATGCTAAGCATTTTATTTGGGATGACCCCTACTTGTGGAAATTGTGCAGTGATCAGGTCATTAGACGGTGCATTCCAGATCATGAGACTGACTCAGTCCTGCAGTTCTGTCATTCTTCCGCACCAGGAGGTCATCTGGGTGTTCAAAGGACAGCTCGCAAAGTGCTTGATTGTGGTTTTTATTGGCCCACCATCTTTAAAGATGCGTGGAAGATCTGCAACACTTGTGAGCAATGTCAGAGAGCAGGAAATACACTTACATGGCGACAACAAATGCCTCAGCAACCTATGCTATTCTGTGAGGTGTTTGATGTCTGGGGTATAGATTTCATGGGTCCTTTTCCTGTCTCTTTTGGTTATGTTTACATTCTCCTTGCAGTTGACTATGTTTCAAAATGGGTGGAAGCCAAGCCCACTAGAACTAATGATGCTAAAGTTGTCGCAGACTTTGTCAGGTCTAATCTGTTTTGCAGGTTTGGAGTACCTAAAGCAATTGTTAGTGATCAAGGAACCCATTTTCGCAACAGGACAATGCATTCCCTGCTTAAAAAGTACGGGGTGGTACACAGGGTATCCACACCATACCACCACCAGACCAATGGTCAGGCAGAAATTTCTAACCGAGAAATCAAGCGAATTTTAGAGAAGATTGTGCATCCAAGTAGGAAAGATTGGAGTACCAGGCTTGACGATGCTCTCTGGGCACATCGGACTGCCTACAAAGCACCCATAGGAATGTCTCCTTATCGGGTTGTCTTTGGAAAGGCATGTCATCTTCCAGTGGAAATTGAGCACAAAGCATACTGGGCAGTGAAGACTTGCAACTTCTCTATGGATCAAGCTGGCGAGGAAAGGAAGTTGCAACTGAGTGAGTTAGATGAAATCCGCCTAGAAGCCTACGAGAATGCCAAGTTCTACAAAGAAAAGACCAAGAAGTTCCATGATAGTATGATAGTTAAAAAAGACTTCGTGGTTGGGCAAAAAGTGTTATTGTATAATTCTAGGCTTGGACTCATGAGTGGTAAGTTGAGGTCTAAGTGGATTGGTCCTTTTGTTGTTACTAATGTTTTTCCTTATGGTACAGTTGAGATCAAAAGCGACTCCACAAACAAGAGCTTCAAGGTCAACGGACATCGACTTAAGCCATTCCTCACGAACCCCTCTTTAGTGGACGTAGTGGTGGAAGAGACTTCCTTACTCCACCCTACTCTTCCTCCACCATGACTTAGGGAGTTTTTCTTTTCCTATCTCCTTCTTTGCTTTTATTACACTTGTCCGATTCTCTTTGATGATTTAATTGTTTTTAATCTTTTAATTGTGCTACATTGAGGACAATGTGTTGTTTAAGTATGGGGGGGGGGGGGGGGGAGTGTTCTTTGGTTTTGCTAGTTTTGTTGGTTTTGTTAATTTGTTAGTTGTGTTAATTTGTTAATGTTGTTAGTTTCGTCGGATTTTCAGTTTAATATTTTGGGTCAATTTTGTGTGCACGTACGAATTTGCATGTTTTTCTTTGAATTATAGGATATGTTCAAGAAATGGGTAATTGTTTTGAAAATAAAAGTTCTTGACATTTTGTGACTTGAAATCCTTGATTCTTCTCTACATGTCATGATAGTTTCGAAAGCTCAATTTGAAAGTGATGAGTTTACCTTTGTGAGAATTTGAGCCATCCATCATCATAATCATTTGGTGTGTTTTGCCCCATTGATTGCTTGCACAATAGCCTTGGCTTGATTCTTGTTGATGCGTCCTAATTCACATGCATATTTGGAAATGATTGAGGCAATTTTGTTCTTATAAGCTTCTAGCCAAATGGACTTACCTTGAATTAATTCCTTTGATAGCCCTTTTGAGCCTTGTTTCCCTTTCCTTGTTTTGAAGCTCACTACAAGCCTTAAGTGAAAACCCATGATATCACCATATCCTTAAGGAATTTTGGAGCTTTGGAATTGTTTTGGGAATAAGTGTGGGGGGTTTTTGTTTCATTGGACAACTTGTTTTGTTGGCTATGCTTCATGATGTATTTTGGGCCATACTTGATGTACATTGTATATTGGTTAAATGTTGGACATGCTGAATGAAATGTTGTTTCTCAAAGGCTATAGAATAAAAAAAAAAAAATATTCGAAAAAAAAAATCGAAAAAAGAAAAAGAAAAGCAATAAAGTTGAATGAATAAGATCTTTGTCATACCCTAATTTCGTCCGGGGACCTTTGCTTGATGACATGCGACTTTTCTTTGGTCCTTGCAAGGTGCTTGGAACCCATCATTAGGCAATTTGTGAAATTCCAGGACATGCCGGAAAACCAAAAAAATATTGATGCACAATCCGTAAGTTTCCGTGACACACCGGAAATCAAATGGAAGCATCGTTGCATAATTAAGTGAGATTCCGTAACATTCCGTAAGTCAAAAAGGGGATGATTATGTAATCCGCAAGGTTCCGTAACATTACGGAAAGAAAACAAGTATCGTTACGAAATTCGTAAGTTTCCGTAACTTTACGAAAAAAGAATCACCAAAAAAAAGCAGAGGGAGGTGTACTTAGTAAAAATGGGGGTGCAAATAGCACCCAGGCCCACTTGGGCCCTCCAGAATATTCCTCCAGAAGGCTGTTGCTTCTGGAGGAAGCAACCTGGCTCGCCTGGGCGAGCTGAGCTTGCCTGGGCGAGCTGGGCGGCAACCACCTCCCCTATTTTGCTATAAATAGGGGAGGAAGTGAAGAAGAAAAGGGTTCAGCCCCTTAGGCACTTCTCTCTCTTTCGAATTTGCTTGGAAAAATTGTTTCCGTGAAGAAAATCTAAGCCGAGGCGCTTCCAAAACGTTTCCGTAACGTTTTCCGTGAAGAAATTCGCAAAGGTTTCAACCGTTCTTCGACGTTCTTCATTCGTTCTTCATCGTTCTTCGATCTTCAACGGGTAAGTACCTTGAACGAAGCTTTTCGATTCATTCTATGTACCCACGGTGGTCCACATTGTGTTTTGTGTATTTTTATTCCCGTTTCATTTACTTTTTATACCCCCTCTTGACGTGCTTAAGCCATTTTACTTAAGTCATTTCTCGCTTAACTTAAAAATAAAATAAATTTCCACCGAACGTTTGAATTGTATTATCCGTTAAGTTCGGTTAAAATGAATTCCGACCGTTCGGTCGTGCCGTAACCACGTTGGAAATCAAAAAGAGGTAAAAAATAATAATATAATAACAAAAACATCCCTTTTAGTAAAATAAAGCGGAAAATCAATCGGACGTTTTCTCTTTGGGATTTCTCATTCTTAATTGAATTGACTAATAACTAAGGTGAAACTAAGGCTAAAATCAACTCGCCTAGTCAAGCTCGTCCACAAAAATAGGCTTTTAAAGTTTGTCATTTCAATTTCTCACTAAGTAAAAATGGATCATTTTTAAGGTCCAACGCCTTAAAATGATCACCTCTTGAGTAAAAAAGAATCACTTGATAAGAAAGAACTACGTAGGTCTGATTTCTTCATCACAAATTGAGGAATACGTAGGAGCAAAGGGAAACACCCTTGTCGACCACAAAAAAGGAAAAAATATAAAAAGAGTATAAAGGATATAAAGACATAAAAAGGGAACATAAAAATCAAGGTCATGTTTGCACATTTGATTAAAGGCTGCCGTCCCTTGGGACGGACGTGTGGGGTGCTATATCTTCCCCGTGCGTAAATACAACTCCCGAACCTTTCACTTAAAAGTTCGTAGATCGCGTCTTTTCTGGTTTTTCCGACGTTTTCCTCAAATAAACGTTGGTGGCGACTCCGTGCGTATTCCTTTCGTGGAACACGCATCCCGCGAGTCTCGCGTCGCCCTCCTGCCGAAGGGTAGGTTGCGACAGTTGGCGACTCCACTGGGGACTGTTTTTAGAGAGTTAGGCCATTTAATTTTGTGCAATGTTTTACCATGACTTATCCCTTTGTTAGTTTCCCTTCATTATGTTCTTGTGTGTATAAGCTCTTTATTGCTTTTAGTGCGTTTTAAAATGTATGCATAAGGTAAATATTTATTCATTTGATGCACACAAACACCAACACTATTTGCACACACTGTGAGTGAAAAAGGGCCCTATACCCGGGTTCATGGGAACATAAGGAGCGGAGGTGAATCTGTGATCATGCTAGGTCTCCGACTTGCTTGATTACAGTGAACCTTCATCTAGAGCTTTTCTCTTTGAAAACTTATTGTTGCTAGTAGTCCCTACTGCTACAATATGTTCTTCAAAGAGGATAATACCTCTAGAAACCATCAAAAGAGACATGACTACCTTGGGGGTTATCACTAAATGCCTAGTTAGTTCTCTCCCTTATAGGTCCCTTAAATAGGGGCACGAGCAAACACGCTGCGTGCCATTTTTCACACTGCCATGCATAAGTATCATATACCCTTTTGCTTATGTTCAGTGAATATTGTCATACTGTGTACATTCCCGCATTGTGTCTTTTGCATAGGCATCGCATATGGGTTCTGTCTTGATCCTTTGTGTAAACAAACCAACGGAGGGTCCGTGTCGCCTTCTTAAAAACGTACGTTGGGGCACTTTGCTACCCCTAGACGTTGTGTCTAAGAAGGGGATGAATTCCCCGGACCCCCGCATTCCTAGATTGCATCTGTGTTATATACATTCCTTCATGCATTCATCCATTCCACCCATGAGATGTCGGAGTTTTGATTTGCACCAGCTTTTGTCTCACTTTAGCAAGCATGGGAACAAATCAAACCGGCAAGAGGTTCTACCAAGTCAAGGTTAAAAGCTTAGATACCACCAGCATCAAGGAATTAGGGCGGTTGATGGAACCTCTCCAAATGCAAGCTTTCCGCAAGACTTACGGAAAGATCTTAGAGTTGACCTTAGCAGAGGTATCCATAGAAGCCATTGCATCACTCACCCAATACTACGACCAGCCTTTGAGATGCTTCACATTCGGAGACTTCCAATTAGTACCAACCATTGAAGAATTTGAGGAAATTCTAGGATGTCCTCTCGGGGGAAGAAAACCATATCTTTCATCCGGGTGTCTCCCCTCTTTGAGCAGAATTGCAACTGTGGTCAAGGAAGGTTTGGACCACATAAAACAGACTCGGAACGGCATAGCGGGCCTACCACGGAGGTACCTAGAAGACAAGGCAAGGGGTATGGCCAATCAAGGAGATTGGGTCCCGTTTATGGATGTGTTAGCTTTGCTAATTTTTGGGGTCGTCCTCTTTCCAAACGTGGATGGTTTGGTGGACCTAGCAGCAATCGACGCTTTCCTTGCCTACCACCATAGCAAGGAAAGTCCGGTGGTAGCTGGCTTGGCAGATCTATTTGACACATTTGACCGAAGGTGCGAAAAGAGCAGCGCACGGATCATCTATTGCTTGCCCGCCCTCTATGTTTGGTTGGTTTCGCACTTGTTCCAACAAGACACAAGACATCCATGTCCGCTCCTGAGCCATCGCTCGTGTACTAAAAAGAGGAGAATAGATTGGGACCAGCTTTTGGCCGGGATAGAAGGTAGAACAATCAGTTGGTTCCCCCGATGGAAGGAAGGAAAAGAAGGAGTCCTTTTCTCATCTGGAGGATACCCAAACATTCCGCTGGTAGGAACGAGGGGTTGTATTAACTACAATCCCGCGCTCGCTATAAGACAACTAGGGTACCCCATGAGGGGAGCACCGACGGAAGAAAGCATGTCTCCTTTCCTTGTGAGGGATTTCGGCGCATAAAATTCCAAAACTATACAAAAATCCATAAGGCATGGGAAACCCCGTTAAGGAAAGATCAAGAACTTATAGGCATTCGTAATGGCATCATTGGTGGCTACCATGAATGGCTGAAAGTTCATATACGAGGTTTAGATTGGCTCGCCAAGTTAAAAGTCGTCAGCGAAGAGAGTTTTGAAGCACCGGAAGAGGACGAAGAAGTCCAAGCTCTCAAAAGCGAGTTAGGAAAGGCGAAACTTGCCAAGGAGAAGTTCAAGTTGGCCACTACACACATTCGGAAGGAGTGTGCCGGGTTACGGGAAGAGAATGCAATTACCGCAAGAGCCCTTGAACAAGAGACCAAGAAGGCTCGCAAGGAAGAGTATGGCCGGAATAAATTTCGCGGAGCTCTATGGGGTAGCAATAGTGAACTCAAGCTGCGAAGGGAAGAGAGGGACCAGTCGCGAGCACATAGCATGGTTCTGAAAGAGGAGTTAGTTGCTTGTTCAAGGTCCAAAAGAAGCTTATCTCAGCGTTTATGCGAGACGGAGACCAACATGCTAGCTATCATCGCCAAGTACCAAGAAGAGTTAGGTCTAGCCACGGCCCACGAGCATAGAATCGCGGACGAGTATGCTCAAGTATACGCAGAAAAAGAGGCTAGAGGAAGGGTGATCGACTCTTTACACCAAGAGGCAACCATGTGGATGGATTGGTTTGCTCTTACCTTGAACGGGAGTCAAGAACTTCCCCGCTTGTTAGCCAAGGCCAAGGCGATGGCAGACACCTACTCCGCCCCCGAAGAGATTCATGGGCTTCTCGGCTATTGTCAGCATATGATAGACTTAATGACCCACATAATTAGAAATCGTTAGGAAACTTGTATGGTCTCTCAGACCTTGACTAGATACGACTTTCTTTTTGAAATAAAATGAGTTGGTCCCATGTTTCTACTCCAAAAAGCTTGTGCAAATCAAATCACTCCTACATTTCATCTCTAGCATGCATTTTTTCTTTACCCACTCCTCACGTTTGGTTTTTTAGGGAAAAACACCATAACTAAACGCGCCACAAGGCATCCCTATCGCACCAGATCCAAATCTAGAACGATGGGTGATCAAGAGGAGACACAGGAACAGATGAAAGCCGACATGTCGGCTCTGAAAGAACAAATGGCCTCCATGATGGAGGCCATGTTAAGTATGAAGCAGCTCATAGAGAAGAACGCGGCCACCGCTGCCGCTGTCAGTTCGGCTGCCGAAGCATACCCGACTCTCTTGGCAACTGCGCACCATCCTCCCTCGAACATAGTAGGACGGGGAAGGGACACACTGGGGCACGATGGCAGCCCTCACCTGGGATACAACCGAGCGGCTTACCCTTATGGATTGCCGCCCAACTACTCACCACCCGTCTTGCAAGAAGATGCGGGCCACATTGCTTCTCCCGTCCTTGAAAGAGAGCCTCCTCAACAGCTCGACGAAGTCCACAAAGACTCTAAAGACTATGCTCGAAGGGATGTCGAGTTCTATCCCCCGATCCCCGAAGGGCCGGCACCAGGCACGTTGCTTCAACCCAACATCGCGGCATCACCAATAGTTTTGTCCACGAAAGGACCGCCCCCAGCAACTGAAGAAAGGAGGAAGCTCGATCTCTTTCAGGAAAGATTGAGGGACGTGGAAGGATTTGGGGACTATCCGTTCGCAGACATGACGGATCTTTGCTTAGTACCCGATGTTTTTACTCCCCCGAAGTTCAAAGTGCCGGACTTCGACAAGTATAAAGGGACGACTTGTCCCAAAAACCATCTCAAGATGTACTGCCGTAAGATGGGCGCCCACTCTAAGGATGAAAAGCTATTAATACACTTCTTTCAAGATAGCTTGGCCGGAGCCGCGGTAGTGTGGTACACTAATTTGGAAGCTTCCCGTATCCATACTTGGAAGGATCTGATTACTGCCTTCCTAAGGCAGTATCAGTACAATTCTGATATGGCTCCCGACCGCACTCAACTGCAGAATATGTTCAAGAAAGAGGGTGAAACCTTTAAAGAATATGCGCAGTGGTGGAGGGATTTGGCGGCACAAGTAGCTCCTCCCATGGTTGAGAGAGAGATGATCACCATGATGGTAGACACTCTGCCAGTGTTCTACTATGAGAAGTTAGTAGGTTACATGCCGTCCAGCTTTGCGGATCTGGTATTTGCCGGGGAAAGAATCGAGGTAGGATTGAAAAGAGGAAAGTTTGATTACGTTTCCTCCACAAATGCGAATGCCAAAAGAATCGGGGCAACAGGGGCAAAAAGGAAGGAAGGAGATGCCCATGCCGTCTCTTCAACACCCGCGTGGGTCAAACCCCAGCAAACGCCTCATGGTACCCATCAGTACGCGCAACATCACCCGAGCTTCTCGGCTCATACCGGGAACGCCTCTAGTTCAAAACCCGTGCAGCCTAAGGCACCCACCCAGAGGGAAGCTCCCCAAGTTCCAACTCCAAACACGACTCGCCCGGCCGGTAACTCCAACACGACAAGGAATTTCCCTCCGAGGCCATTTCCGGAATTCACCCCACTCCCAATGACGTACGAAGACCTTTTGCCATCCCTCATCGCCAATCATTTGGCCGTGGTAACTCCCGGAAGGGTCCTCGAACCCCCTTTCCCGAAGTGGTATGACCCTAACGCAACCTGCAAGTACCATGGGGGTGTCTCGGGGCATTCCAATGAAAAATGCTTGGCCCTTAAATACAAGGTCCAACATTTAATGGATGCTGGATGGCTGACTTTCCAAGAGGATCGGCCCAATGTGAGAACCAACCCGCTCGCCAATCATGGAGGGGGAGCAGTTAACGCCGTCGAGTCCGATAGGCCGCACAGGTCTAAACCTTTAAAGGATGTGGCAACCCCTAGGAGGTTTATCTTTGAGGCCCTACAAAAAGGAGGTGTGATTCCCCATAGTGGGTGTAAGGAGGATTCCTGTTTGCTACATTCTGGCGAGCTGCATGACATGGAGACGTGTTTGGGAGTAGAGGAATTGTTACAGCGGATGATAGATCAAGGTCGACTGGAAGTCGGCAATGAAGGAAAAGAAGAGCAGCATATATGCATGCAGTCTACGAAGGGGAGCAGTGTTGCGAAGCCCAAACCCTTGGTGATATACTTCACTAAAAGCGCAGCTTCGCAAAAGCCCAGACACCCCTTAGTAGCCAAACCTGTTCCTTTCCCGTACCAAAATAGCCACGCAGTCCCATGGAGATATACACCTCCGAGGGAGAAGGAAGAAGAAGCCACTGACGTTAGCTCGCTGTCAGCTAAAGTAACAAATATCACGGGACTGAGTGGTGTGACCCGTAGTGGTCGTGTGTTCGCGCCTCTGGACCTACCAGTCCAACCCGCGGATGTCAAGGGAAAAGGAAAAGTGGTGGAGGAACAAGATGGCGAAGCACCCCACGCTTCGAATAAAGATATTCCGGCAAAGGGCCCCCCGGAGAAAAAGGATGGTAAAAAGGAGGTGTCGCTAGAGGAAGCCAGCGAGTTCCTCCGGATAATTCAGCAGAGCGAATTCAAGGTTATCGAACAGCTCAACAAAACCCCGGCTAGGGTCTCGCTGTTGGAGTTACTTATGAGCTCCGAGCCTCATCGGGCTCTGCTAGTAAAAGTTCTGAACGAGGCTCATGTGGCCCAAGATATCTCGGTAGAAGGTTTCGGAGGGCTGGTCAACAATATCACTGCCAACAACTATCTTGCCTTCGCCGAAGAAGAAATCCCCGCCGAGGGGAGAGGACATAATAAGGCTTTACACGTATCAGTCAAGTGTATGGACCATATCGTAGCCAAGGTGCTCATTGATAATGGTTCCAGTTTAAACGTGATGCCTAAAAGCACTTTGGAGAAGTTACCATTCAATGCTTCCCACTTAAAGCCGAGTTCAATGGTGGTTCGTGCCTTCGACGGCACTCGCCGAGAGGTTAGGGGAGAGATCGATCTCCCAGTACAAATAGGCCCTCACACCTGTCAAGTCACCTTCCAAATAATGGATATTAACCCCCCCTACAGCTGTCTGTTGGGATGCCCGTGGATCCACTCAGTGGGAGTTGTGCCCTCTACGCTCCACCAAAAGTTGAAATTCGTAGTGGAGGGGCACTTGGTCATCGTGTCAGGCGAGGAAGACATCTTGGTAAGCTGCCCATCCTCTATGCCTTATGTGGAAGCCGCAGAAGAATCGTTAGAAACCGCTTTCTAGTCTTTTGAGGTGGTCAGCATTTCCTCCGTGGACTCCCTCTCTGGGCAACCTTGTCTGTCCGATGCAGCAGTAATGATGGCCCGAGTTATGTTGGGGAACGGTTATGAACCTGGGATGGGTTTAGGCAAAGACAACGGCGGCATAACTAGCCTGATAAATACCCAAGGAAATCATGGGAAGTATGGTTTAGGCTATAAGCCCACTCAGGCGGAGATGAAAAGAAGCATCGCGGGAAGGAAGAACAGTGGTCAAAGCTCGCGTTGGAGACAAGAAAGTGAAGGAAGCCCGCCCTGCCACATAAGTAGAAGCTTTATAAGCGCGGGTCTGGGAGACAAAGGTCAAGTGGTCGCGATATACGAAGATGATGTTCCGAGTACATTAGATTTGGTACGACCATGCCCTCCTGATTTCCAGCTGGGAAATTGGCGAGTGGAGGAACGCCCCGGCATTTACGCAACGAGCATAATGTAAACCTTTACGGTTTTAAAAGCTCTATAGTTGGGCCTAGGCTTTAGAGTTTTTCCTTTTGTTAAGGCTTTGTGTCTTTTGTTTTTGAATTTATAATACAAGGATCTTTCTTCATCTGTTCCTATGTCTCTACCCATTCTCATTCATTTGCATGTTTACTTCTTTTTCTGAAACGACAGATCCGATGACGAGTCCCCCGAAGGTACTAATACCTGGGACCCGCCTATCGACTTCAAGCAAGAAATGAATCAAACGGAAGATGAAGGAAATGAGGATGTGGGACTTCCCCCAGAATTAGAAAGAATGGTCGCCCATGAGGACCAAGAAATGGGGCCTCATCAAGAAGAAACAGAGCTGGTAGACTTAGGAATTGGCAGTGGAAAAAGGGAAATAAAGATAGGTGCAGGTATTACCGCACCTATTCGTGAAGAATTAATAATCCTGCTAAAAAACTACCAAGACATCTTTGCTTGGTCATACCAAGATATGCCCGGTTTGAGTTCTGACATTGTACAGCACCGATTACCTCTAAATCCCGAGTGTTCCCCGGTAAAACAGAAACTGAGAAGGATGAAGCCCGAAACATCCTTGAAGATAAAAGAAGAAGTGAAGAAGCAATTTGACGCTGGATTTCTGGCCGTCGCTCGGTATCCAGAATGGGTTGCCAACATCGTACCAGTTCCTAAGAAAGATGGGAAAGTACGAATGTGTGTGGATTATCGGGACCTGAATCGGGCCAGTCCCAAGGACAATTTTCCTTTACCACACATCGATATCCTCGTAGATAACACGGCCAATTTCGCTTTATTTTCCTTCATGGACGGTTTCTCCGGTTACAATCAGATAAAGATGGCGCCCGAGGATATGGAAAAGACTACTTTCGTCACCCTATGGGGGATGTTCTGTTACAAGGTGATGTCCTTTGGACTCAAGAATGCCGGGGCAACTTATCAACGGGCCATGGTAGCTTTGTTCCATGATATGATGCATCAAGAGATCGAGGTCTACGTGGACGACATAATTGCTAAATCTAAATCCGAGGAAGAACACCTTGTCAACCTGCGGAAGTTGTTCAAAAGGCTTAAGAAATATCAATTAAGGTTGAACCCCGCTAAGTGTACCTTTGGGGTCAAATCAGGGAAATTGCTTGGTTTCGTTGTAAGCCAAAAAGGGATAGAGGTAGACCCCGAAAAGGTGAAGGCTATCCTTGAGATGCCAGAACCCCGTACAGAGAGGCAAGTCCGAGGTTTCCTGGGACGCTTGAATTATATTGCCAGATTCATATCGCAGCTCACCGCCATTTGTGAGCCGTTGTTCAAACTCTTACGCAAAAACCAAACTGATCGCTGGAATGAGGATTGCCAAGAAGCTTTTGGAAGGATCAAAAAGTGCCTTATGAATCCTCCCATGCTTATGCCACCAGTACCTGGAAGGCCCCTCATTTTGTACATGACAATCTTGGACGAATCAATGGGGTGTATGCTGGGGCAACATGACGAATCCGGGAAGAAAGAGCGCGCTGTTTACTACCTAAGTAAGAAGTTCACGACCTGTGAGATGAATTACTCCTTGCTCGAAAGAACGTGTTGTGCTTTAGTATGGGCATCCCATCGCCTAAGGCAGTACATGTTGAGCCATACTACCTGGTTGATATCCAAGATGGACCCGGTTAAGTACATCTTTGAAAAGCCAGCTCTCACGGGACGAATCGCCCGATGGCAAGTCCTGCTATCCGAGTTTGATATAGTCTACATCACCCAAAAGGCGATAAAAGGAAGCGCCTTAGCAGATTATTTGGCTCAACAGCCTCTTAACGACTACCAGCCCATGCATCCTGAATTCCCGGATGAGGACATCATGGCCTTGTTTGAGGAAAAATTGGACGAAGATCGGGACAAATGGACCGTATGGTTTGACGGAGCGTCAAACATTCTAGGTCATGGCGTTGGGGCAGTGTTGGTCTCTCCGGACAATCAATGTGTACCTTTCACAGCCAGGCTAGGATTTGACTGCACCAACAACATGGTCGAATATGAAGCATGTGCCCTAGCCGTCCAGGCAGCAATTGACTCCAATGTCAAACTACTCAAGGTGTACGGCGACTCAGCGTTGGTAATCCATCAGCTGAGAGGGGAATGGGAAACTAGAGATCCCAAGCTGATACCCTACAAAGCCTATATCAAGGAATTGGCTAAGACCTTCGATGAGATCTCCTTCCATCATGTTCCCCGCGAAGAAAATCAAATGGCGGATGCACTTGCTACATTGGCGTCTATGTTCCAGCTAACACCGCACGGGGATCTACCCTACATTGAATTTTGGTGTCGTGGCAAACCCGCGCATTGTTGCCAAGTGGAAGAGGAACGGGACGGAAAGCCTTGGTATTTCGACATCAAGCAATATGTCGTAAGCAAAGAATACCCGCCAGAGATTGCCGACAATGATAAAAGGACATTGAGAAGGTTGGCAGCCGGTTTCTTCATGAGCGGAAGCATACTGTATAAGAGAAATCACGACATGACACTCCTGCGGTGTGTGGATGCCAGGGAGGCAAATCACATGATCGAGGAAGTCCATGAGGGCTCGTTTGGAACACACGCCAACGGGCATGCTATGGCCAGGAAGATCCTAAGGGCAGGTTATTACTGGCTTACCATGGAAAGTGATTGTTATGTCCATGTGAGGAAATGCCACAAATGTCAAGCATTCGCAGATAATGTCAATGCTCCACCACATCCTCTAAATGTCATGTCCGCCCCTTGGCCTTTCTCCATGTGGGGAATAGATGTCATCGGGGCCATTGAGCCCAAGGCCTCGAATGGTCATCGCTTCATCCTCGTAGCGATAGATTATTTCACCAAGTGGGTCGAGGCGGCTTCATATACCAATGTCACGAGGAATGTGGTGGTCAGGTTCATTAAGAAAGAGATCATCTGCCGATATGTTTGCCAAGGAAGATTATCACGGACAACGGCACCAACCTGAATAACAAGATGATGGGGGAAATGTGCGAGGAGTTTAAAATCCAGCATCACAATTCCACACCCTACCGGCCAAAGATGAATGGAGCCGTGGAAGCGGCCAATAAGAATATCAAAAAGATTATCCAAAAGATGACCGTGTCATACAAGGATTGGCACGAAATGCTCCCATTCGCGTTACACGGTTACCGAACTTCAGTGCGAACGTCAACTGGGGCAACGCCGTTCTCATTGGTATATGGGATGGAGGCTGTGTTACCGTTTGAGGTAGAAGTCCCGTCATTAAGGATCTTGGCAGAATCCGGATTAAAGGAATCAGAGTGGGCTCAAACGCGCTATGACCAGCTCAACCTCATTGAGGGTAAGCGCTTAACAGCCATGAGTCATGGGCGCGTGTACCAGCAAAGAATGAAGAGTGCATTCGACAAGAAAGTATGCTTGCGCAAGTTCCATGAGGGAGACCTTGTGCTAAAGAAAATGTCCCATGCTGTCAAGGACAATCGAGGGAAATGGGCCCCGAATTACGAAGGGCCTTTTGTTGTGAAGAGGGCTTTTTCCGGAGGAGCCCTGGTGCTTACCAACATGGATGGCGAAGAGCTACCTTCACCCGTGAATTCTGATGTCGTCAAACGATATTATGCTTAGAAGCTGGGGCAATTAAGGATGTCGCTGCATGTTCTTTATCTTTATGCATTTTCTGGATTTCCCCCAGGGATTTCCTGTCTGTTGTATCTCTCGTTACAATCTTTCAAAGAAATGAACATGGATTCGAGGCTTTAGTCCTCACGTTAGTTTCAAACCTTGCGTTGATTTGTGATCACCTGAGCCCTTCCGCTTAGTTCATGGGATGCCCCAAGTGCTTAATTAGAATTGAACCTGAACCAACTTTCCCTAAAATTTGCTGCGTTTGAAAACATTCATGCATACGCATACGCATACGCATGCATATTGTTGTGGTAAAACAGGGGCAGGATCATCTTGAGCTACCTTCTGGGGTAGAGACAAAACATGAACAGCAGAAACCAATCAAGGTAAGACAGCGATGCGGTCAAGATTGGCCACACCAGGTTGTTTCTTACTTGCAGGTACACAGGAACGGATGCAAGTGGGGATGGGGTCACGACCGACTAATTGTTGCCCCTTTCTCCACGCTAAGCAAGCGGAGAACGTTGCTGCAAGGCAGCCCCGTATCCTTTGTATTCGCAGTTTTCTTTTACTTTTTGTTTGTTTTAAAAATAAGTAATCAATGCCTAACTCTAACTTAAGCAGGACGCTAAACCATAAGGAAGGAGGGGACATGGTTAATGTTCCTCTCAAAAAAAAAAAAATGCAGGTTAGCTCGCCTGGGCGAGCCACCCCTGCACCAAATTATAAGAATGACGAAAGGGGGGACATTTTTGCATTCAAAAACTTCTTTTCCCCCCTTTCAAAAGCCATACCCACGGGATTGACGAGTTTGCAGCCCTAGGGTCATCATTTTTCGCATTTTTTTGATTCCGTTTGGCGCTTTTGTTCATCACCAACAAGTAAGTGTTCCATCCCTAAGCTTTCTAGCTTTTCATTGGTGTATTTTGATCTCCTTTTGGTGCTCTAAATTGTGGGAATGTGCTTAAATATGTGGGGCAATTTTGGTTTGTTTTCTTGCTTGATTAGGTTGAATTGGGGGTTTGTATGGGATGGCCCTAGGCCTATAATGCGTTTTGAAACAATGGGACATGCCACATTGTCCCCGTTCTCTTGCTATTGATGCCTAAACGCGCGCCCGCCAAGTGTTCGGTGAAATGCCTCAATGGCATTAGCGCGTGACTTTTGTAAGGAAACAACCCATGGGGCATTTTGGTTTGCACATATTTTCTATTTTTTGGGACATGCATTCATTCCCGAAAAAGGCTAGAGTGATTGCCCCACATAGATCCTAGGCCTAGGAACCAAAGTTTTTATGCAAAAGAACACAAGAGGAGGTGCATGTTGGGTAAAGTTACCCTTTTTGGCCAGCAATCAGCTACGGGCCACGCTACAATATTTTCCCTATGCCTAGATGGTTAGGAATTTTGCTCATCATAAATGTGTAGGTTAGAATAGGTAGTAAAATACCTTTGGCAATTTACACTTTGGGTATGGTAGCAAAATATTTGGATGTATGTACATATAATTTTTTGGTAGTCAAAATGTCTCACAAAAATCTATAAATATGTTGCATGTTATGTAAAGGAAATACATTACAAAAATACCTTTTAATTTGAATACAATTTTAGTGAGCAAAAGAAAATATACTTGAATTTGCATGCGGCTTTAGGTAGTAAAAAACACTTGAAAAAAAAAAGGCATGAAATTTAGCACCTTATTGTGTAGATAGTCAAGATTCATCATGAAGTTTGTGTATGTATAGGTATTAGAAATACCAAGATGTGCACGTATGCAATTTTTGATAGCCAAAGTGCTTAGAGTATGCATGTATGTGAATTTAGCAAAGGAAATGTGTGTGATGTAGGTAACAAATACACCTTGGAAGTACATGTAAATAATCTAGGTAACGAAGGTGCCTTGATTGTATATGGGTGCATTTTTCTTAGTTATAAGAATGTCTTGTGCAAGTGAACGTTCGTGAAGAAGTATGCGCATAAGCTTG
The DNA here is from genome assembly GCF_004193775.1 of Glycine soja. Classification (NCBI taxonomy): domain Eukaryota; kingdom Viridiplantae; phylum Streptophyta; class Magnoliopsida; order Fabales; family Fabaceae; genus Glycine; species Glycine soja. The sequence goes on along the minus strand of NC_041017.1, from coordinate 17,044,659 downwards.
CTCTAAATTTACATTGATGTCTATATTTATTGGATGGGGTTGTATGCCATTTTTGTTTTAAGGGTAGCATTTCTTGGTAAAAACTAACTTTCCAAATGTTTGCCTTCGCAGGAATGGCCCCGAGGAAGCTTGCCTCAAAGAGGTCCAGGAAGGACAAGGCGGCCGAAGGAACTAGTTCCGCTCCGGAGTACGACAGTCACTGCTTTAGAATCCTGCCGAAGTGTCAGCTGGTGTACGCCATCCTGACGCGGATGAGCGTCCATGTGGCTCAGTAAATCGCTGATGCCATTTATATTTTTGCAGGTATGGCGCCTACCAGGCATCCTTTGGATCCAGATAAGTCCAACAGGGCCCTGGGATTTCCCTCGCTGATCACAGGACTCTGCCAGTCATTCAGAGTCCCCGTTGCACCTACCAAGGTAATTCGGCCGCCCATCACCCGGGCTTTTATTGAGAAGTATTGTACCCAGAGACAGGCTCAGGGTGATGCTCCACAGGCCGCAGGCGCGCCACCACCACCTCATCAGGCTGGCCAGGCTGGGGCATTTGACATGGAGCAGTATTTATGGCATTTGGTTCGCCAGCAGGCGGCCAACCACCGAGCACATGTACAGACCCATGATTGTCTGTACCAGATGAGCCTCAGCATGCAGAGCCAGGGCTTCACTTCTTTTTCATGCCCCACTCCAGACCAGTTCAGGGCAGAGGTCGCATGGCCCGGAGATTGGCCCGAGGCCCAAGCAGGAGAGGCACCCCCAGAAGCTCCCGGCGGTGGAGAAGAGGCCCACGAGGACGAGGAGATGGTCGATTTGCTTGACTTCTTGGGAGGGAGTGGAGATACGTGACTGGGAGATCCCCAGATTCATGTTTTCTTTCATATTTCTTTTATCATTTTTATGCTATGTTATTGTTTTGACTTGAGAGACTAATGTTTGTTTTTGTTGTTTCGATTGTCATTTGTACAGCGCATACATTTTTGTTTGGATTGTTGCGTTAGTGTTTATATATCATTACTATGAATGATGCTTGAAATTTTGGAACCGTGTAGAGTTCTTCGTTTAGGAACATCGTCAAAAAAATATATAATAAAACAAACAAAAATCATGATAAAAATAAAAATAAAAAAGGGAAAAAGAGAGCAAATAAGAAAAAAGAGCAAGTAAGAAAAAAAGAGAGGAAAAAGAAAAGAAAAATAAGTTGTCTAGCTGAAAATCCAACATGCTTTTGAAAAGAGATGACGTCCAACTTTTCTTTGAAAAAAATTCGCTGATCATAGCTATTTTTGGAAGAAATGTGTGTGTACACCCGAAGGGTAAACGCTGTGAAGTTTTCCCGGACGCTTGAAATGGACTCGGATGAATGCACAAATTGATAAAAGAACATATTTTGGAAACGTTGGGTTGATTTAAAATAGAGGAAATAAATCCTGAGCCCTAGCATCACATGACCATAAAATTTTACACTTGAGTGTCCACATAGGTGCATGCATGACCAGTTTTGCATAAAGTTTCCAAATCATCATTCTTGCATTTGTGTCATGGAAATAATGTGGGGCATCCCTTTTATCCTTGAACCAAACCAAACCCTGACATGTATCATGTCTAGCCATTCTACAAGCCTTGAGCCAAAATCCTGACTCACCATAAACCTTGACCCAGGGTGAGAATGTCAATCCTTACCCTCGGAAGCAAAAAAGAAGAGAAGGGAAATTTCCAATCAAAGAAAAAGAGAAGGAAAGTTTCCAATCAAAGGAAAAAAGGAAGCAAGGAAATTCCCAATCAAAGAGAGGGAGAAAGAAAAAAAGAAAAGAAAGAAAATTCCCAACCAAAGAATGGAAGAAAGTAAAGAAAGAAAAGAAGAAAGCTCCTGGTCAAAGAAACAAAAGAAATGTGCGAAGAGGTCTTTGGACCGGACAATATCTGAACAATACAGAATTGTCACCAAATGAACAAAAAGAAGGAAAGGAAACCATGACCTAAAATGGTCTTCTCCCTTTAATTGCCAACTAGAATCAGTGCGCTAGCGACTTTTTCGCCCCGCACTAAACAAAAACAGAAAAGGAAAAAGCCAACAAAAAATCAAAAGCCAAAAAAACACACAAAAGCCGAAAAACCCGCTAAAAGAACCCATTCCCAAGGGAAGTCCTATTGATCCGTGATCACGCATGTAATTTTTGATTTGATAGGAAATAATTTGCAAAGTCAAGTCATGACATATCTATGGTTCGGAATTAGGATGAAACACTTACCTGTGTGAGATTGATACACTTTGAGTGGATTTCTTCTATTTTTGTCGAACCCAGTGTTTCCTCTAAATGGTCATTTAGAAACAAAATGCTAACATCCAAAATCTCAGATAAGGTTATGGGGGGATTTCATCAGCAGACTCTCCTTCCCCGGTAAACGCATTGTTTTTCACTCAAAAAAGCGTATGCTGCTCTAATCAGTTGGAATATTTATCTCTTTACTAAAGCATGTTTGCATTTTAGTGAAGAAAACACCGAGACTTTTTCAAGTCTCACAAACTCCAGAACTACGTAGGTCTGAGTTCCTCATTGGAGGATACGTAGGAGCAAAAGCCTCGCTTTTGTCGACCACACTGCTTTCTGTTACCATGACCCAAGAGCTGGTAGCCCGCGGAGACACCTTACGGTTATCCGCACCTCGAGTGTGATTGATAAGCTGAGGCCAATATGGTCATCTGCGCCCTTTCCGGAGATGTAGGCATCTTCTGGTGGAGACTTTTTCAAGTCTCACAAGTTATCTAGAACTACGTAGGTCTGAGTTCCTCATTGGAGGATACGTAGGAGCAAGAGCCTTGCTTTTGTCGGCCGCCCCATAATCTTTGTCATACTGACCCCGATGACACGCGGAGATACCTTACGGTTATCCGCACCCTTGTGTCATCTAGAGGCGGCGGGCCCGATGACACGCGGAGATACCTTACGGTTATCCGCACCCTTTTGTCATCCAGAGGCGGCGGGCCCGATGACACGCAGAGACAAAATTTGGTCATTCTGCACCCTTGTGTCATCCAGAGGCGGCGGGCCCGATGACACACGGAGATACCTTACGGTTATCCGCACCCTTTTGTCATCCAGAGGCGGCGGGCCCGATGACACGCAGAGACAAAATTTGGTCATTCTGCACCCTTGTGTCATCCAGAGGCGGCGGGCCCGATGACACGCGGAGATACCTTACGGTTATCCGCACCTCAAGTGTGATTGATAAGCGGAGGCCAATATGGTCATCTGCGCCCTTTCCGGAGATGTAGGCATCTTCTGGTGGAGACTTTTTCAAGTCTCACAAGTTATCTAGAACCACGTAGGTTTGAGTTCCTCATTGGAGGATACGTAGGAGCAAGAGCCTTGCTTTTGTCGGCCGCCCCATAATCTTTGTCATACTGACCCTGAGGTCATGTGACATGCACCCTTGTGTCATCCAGAGGCGGCGGGCCCGATGACATGCAGAGACTGACATAGTCTTCTGCACCTTTTGTTCCTCCGGGAACAACGAGTCATTTACATGCGGAAATTTTACGGTCACCCGCGACTCTCGTCAACCGAGAGGAACGAAATTAGTGTCATACCCTAATTTCGTCCTGGGACCTTTGCTTGATGACATGCGACCTTTCTTTGGTCCTTGTGAGGTGTTTGGCACCCATCATTAGGCAATTTGTGAAATTCCGGGAACAACAAGTCATTTACATGCGGAAATTTTATGGTCACCCGCGACTCTCGTCAACCGAGAGGAACGAAATTAGTGTCATACCCTAATTTCATCCGGGGACCTTTGCTTGATGACATGCGACCTTTCTTTGGTCCTTGTGAGGTGTTTGGCACCCATCATTAGGCAATTTGTGAAATTCCTGGAACAACAAGTCATTTACATGCGGAAATTTTATGGTCACCCGCGACTCTCGTCAACCGAGTGGAACGAAATTAGTGTCATACCCTAATTTCGTCCGGGGACCTTTGCTTGATGACATGCGACCTTTCTTTGGTCCTTGTGAGGTGCTTGGCACCCATCATTAGGCAATTTGTGAAATTTCGGGAACAACAAGTCATTTGCATGTGGAGATTTTATGGTCACCCGCGACTCTCGTCAAATCGAGAGGAACGAAATTAGTGTCTTATCTTTACTTTCCTTTTATCTCCAATAAAAGACAAGTAAAGAGGGGCAACTGTCATACCCTAATTTCGTCCGGGGACCTTTGCTTGATGACATGCGACTTTTCTTTGGTCCTTGCAAGGTGCTTGGCACCCATCATTAGGCAATTTGTGAAATTCCAGGACATGCCGGAAAACCAAAAAAATATTGATGCACAATCCGTAAGTTTCCGTGACACACCGGAAATCAAATGGAAGCATCGTTGCATAATTAAGTGAGATTCCGTAACATTCCGTAAGTCAAAAAGGGGATGATTATGTAATCCGCAAGGTTCCGTAACATTACGGAAAGAAAACAAGTATCGTTACAAAATTCGTAAGTTTCCGTAACTTTACGAAAAAAGAATCACAAAAAAAAAGCAGAGGGAGGTGTACTTAGTAAAAATGGGGGTGCAAATAGCACCCAGGCCGACTTGGGCCCTCCAGAATATTCCTCCAGAAGGCTGTTGCTTCTGGAGGAAGCAACCTGGCTCGCCTGGGCGAGCTGAGCTCGCCTGGGCGAGCTGGGCGGCAACCACCTCCCCTATTTTGCTATAAATAGGGGAGGAAGTGAAGAAGAAAAGGGTTCAGCCCCTTAGGCACTTCTCTCTCTTTCGAATTTGCTTGGAAAAATTGTTTCCGTGAAGAAAATCTAAGCCGAGGCGCTTCCGAAACGTTTCCGTAACGTTTTCCGTGAAGAAATTCGCAAAGGTTTCAACCGTTCTTCGACGTTCTTCATTCGTTCTTCATCGTTCTTCGATCTTCAACGGGTAAGTACCTTGAACGAAGCTTTTCGATTCATTCTATGTACCCACGGTGGTCCACATTGTGTTTTGTGTATTTTTATTCCCGTTTCATTTACTTTTTATACCCCCTCTTGACGTGCTTAAGCCATTTTACTTAAGTCATTTCTCGCTTAACTTAAAAATAAAATAAATTTCCACCGAACGTTTGAATTGTATTATCCGTTAACTTCGGTTAAAATGAATTCCGACCGTTCGGTCGTGCCGTAACCACGTTGGAAATCAAAAAGAGGTAAAAAATAATAATATAATAACAAAAACATCCCTTTTAGTAAAATAAAGCGGAAAATCAATCGGACGTTTTCTCTTTGGGATTTCTCATTCTTAATTGAATTGACTAATAACTAAGGTGAAACTAAGGCTAAAATCAACTCGCCTAGTCAAGCTCGTCCACAAAAATAGGCTTTTAAAGTTTGTCATTTCAATTTCTCACTAAGTAAAAATGGATCATTTTTAAGGTCCAACGCCTTAAAATGATCACCTCTTGAGTAAAAAAGAATCACTTGATAAGAAAGAACTACGTAGGTCTGATTTCCTCATCGCAAATTGAGGAATACGTAGGAGCAAAGGGAAACACCCTTGTCGACCACAAAAAAGGAAAAAATATAAAAAGAGTATAAAGGATATAAAGACATAAAAAGGGAACATAAAAATCAAGGTCATGTTTGCACATTCGATTAAAGGCTGCCGTCCCTTGGGACGGACGTGTGGGGTGCTAATACCTTCCCCGTGCGTAAATAAAACTCCCGAACCTTTCACTTAAAAGTTCGTAGATCGCGTCTTTTCCGGTTTTTCCGACGTTTTCCTCAAATAAACGTTGGTGGCGACTCCGGCGTATTCCTTTCGTGGAACACGCATCCCGCGAGTCTCGCGTCGCCCTCCCGCCGAAGGGTAGGTTGCAACAATCTTAAATGGCACAAGAATGATGAAACTCTTGGTTCTACTCTTCATGTTTAAATTTTATCTTTACTTCTTTTTATTTTCTTATTTTTTTTTTAATATGCACTTATTCCCCATTGCTCCTATATTCCTTTGGTATTTAGCCACTTATTCCATATTTCTCCATACCTTGTCCTTGGCCCCATTACAACCTTAAAAGACCTTTTGATCCTCATGTGCTTGTGTTTGTGGGTTGATTGTCAATTTTAGAATCTTGCCAAGTCTATGTGGTGTTTGCTTTCATGGGTGCTTTGAGGGTAAATAGTAGCCTAGACACTTGAGAGATAGAGTGTATATCTTGTGAGGCTTTATCACTTTTCATTCTTGAGCTGATTAACTATTTTGCCATGATTGGGTTGCTTGGATGATTTTCATGAATGTCTTGACTTTTTGGATCTCCTTATGTTAGATGTTACCCATTCCTTTCATTCCTTGATGTTCATTGAGAAATATATGAATGTTTTTGTTTGTCTCTCTTTGATATCCTTGGATTTTGTTCTTTGTTTCATTTTGCCCAGGAGTGCAAAAGGCTAAGTATGGGGGGTTTTGATGTGCCATCATTTTCTTCTATTTTCTAAACCCTTTTTGCACCATTTTAATCATTGATTGATCTTAATTGTCAATTAATTAGGCAGTTTTATTATTTGGGCTCATTTAGCTAATTTGATGTTTTTAATCTAATTTCAGGAATTAATGAAACATTGGGCTTAATCCGGATTTTGGTTGTGGACTTGAAGAGGGCAAATAAAGCAGAGCTTACCTTAGTTAATATCTAATTAGAAAATTTCGCAATTTTATTTTATGTTGTTTAGTGTTTATTTCGTTTTGGGCCAGAGTATTGTAATAGGGCCCAGTGACTTTGAGTGACTCTTTTTAAATAGCTGCCTTGGGATTCGTGCGAGGCATTCTATTCTGTTATGCTATTCATTATTCAGAGCTTTGTTTTAGGGTTTTCGTTTTTCTATTTTGATGCTTCTGAGTTCGTAATGCAATTTTATGTTTTCTGCTTCTAATTACAATTTCGTTCTCGCTTCTTCTTCTACTCTCATTTACGTTTCTGTTCCATTTTACATTTCTGTTCATTTACGTTTCCGTTCATTTACGTTTCTGCTTCATGTTTCAATTGCGTTTTCTGTTTGAATCCATGGAAGGCTAGATTTTCTGGTGTTGTTTCCTTTTGAGGACGAAGCCCAACACTCTTTGATGTTTCGCTTGTAATGTGGTTTCCTGGCAGTTCTCCCTTCACCAGTATCCCAAATTCGTGAATATTAATCAGTGCACGCTTCGTGTTTGATTAATTGCCTCTGAGCCTAACTTGCGTTCATGCTTAATGGATGAAGGGCTAACTGGTGTATGTGGTGCCTAATCACGTATTGAAAACCCTAAGTTGATTTTCACTTAGTAAATTGAAATAGGGTTGGATTAAGTGGTTGACTGTTAGGGACGAATTCTCCATAACCTAGGATAAGAGAATGGCTTCTAAATCAGAGGAAACAACCCGTTTTTAATATTAGTAGTTTCGTATTCCAGTTTACTTGTTCTGCTCTTTAATCACAAAACAAACAACCCCCCCCCCCCCCGATCGTTACTGTTACTGCAAGTATATTATGAACATTTGGTTTGTCACTGCTCGTTGGGAAACGACCTAGGATCACTTCCTAGTTACTGCATTTTCATGTTTATTTGATTCGGGTACGGCCTCGATCAATGACCCTCCTACGATGCGTAGATGCCAAAGAGGCGAACTTCATGATTAAGGAAATCCACGGGGGTTCATTTGGGACACATGCCAATGGGCATGCTATGGCCAGGAAGATCCTTAGGGCCGGTTATTACTGGCTCACTATGGAGAGCGATTGCTGCGCCCATGTAAGGAAGTGTCATAAATGTCAGGCATACGCGGACAATGTCAATGTTCCGCCACATCCTCTGAATGTCATGTCCGCCCCTTGGCCTTTTTCCATGTGGGGAATAGATGTCATTGGGGCCATCGAACCCAAAGCTTCGAATGGTCACCGCTTCATTCTTGTGGCGATAGATTACTTCACCAAATGGGTCGAAGCGGCTTCTTATACTAATGTCACGAGAAGTGTGGTGGTCAGATTCATAAAGAGGGAGCTGATTTGTTGATACAGACTCCCTAGGAAGATCATTACTGACAATGGCACCAATCTGAACAACAAAATGATGCAGGAAATGTGCAAAGATTTCAAGATCCAGCATCATAACTCCACTCCTTATTGGCCAAAGATGAATGGGGCTGTAGAAGCTGCAAATAAGAATATTAAGAAGATTGTTCAGAAGATGACAGTGTCATACAAAGATTGGCATGAGATGTTGCCTTTCGCCCTACACGGATATAGAACCTCGGTACGAACTTCTACTGGGGCAACGCCGTATTCCTTGGTTTATGGGATGGAAGCAGTACTCCCATTTGAGGTAGAGGTTCCTTCTTAGAGGATAATAGCGGAATCATGCCTAAAAGAGTCAGAATGGGCTCAAGCATGCTACGACCAACTCAACCTTATTGAAGGTAAGCGTTTGACAGCCATGAGCCATGGGTGCCTATATCAACAAAGGATAAAGAACGCGTTCGATAAGAAGGTACGCCCGCGCAAGTTCAACGAGGGGGACCTTGTGTTGAAAAAGATGTCCCACGCTGTTAAGGATAATCGAGGCAAGTAGGCCCCGAATTACGAAGGACCTTTCATTGTGAAAAGGGCTTTTTCTGGGGGTGCTCTGATACTCACCAACATGGATGGCGAGGAGCTACCCTCTCCCGTGAACTCCGATGTCGTTAAGCGATATTACGCTTGAAGTCTAGGGCAATTGAGAGGACCGTTGCATGTTCTTTTATTTCTGAGTTTTTTGTTCTTCTTGGTTTCCTCCAGGGATTCCCATTCACTGTAATTGTCTCGTTTCTTTAAAAGAAGAGAAGATGGGTGAGGCTTCAGTCCTCACTTTGGTTTTAAACCTTGTGTTAGTTTGTAATAACCTGAGCCCTCTTCGCTCGGTTCATGGGGTGCCCCAAACGCTTAAATTAAAACTGAACCTAACCAGCCTTCACTAAGAAAATCATTGCGTTAAAAACATTCATACATGTACGTACACATGCATACCTTGTGGTAACAGGGGTAGAATCGTCTTAGGCCACGGTCAGAAGTCGAGACAAAGATGACGGCAGAAATCAACCAAAGTAAGACGATGACCCGGTCAGGATTGGCCGCACATTGTTTGTTTCCTACTTGCAGGTACTTAGGGATGGGTGCAAATGGAGGATAGGGTCACGACCGACCGATCTTCGTCCCTTCCCGGAGCTGGACAAGCAGAGAACGTCGCTGCAAGGAAGCCCAGTATCCTTTGAATTCACAGTATTTATTACTATAGTTTATGTTAAATAAGTAATCGATGCCTGTTTCTAACTTAAGTAGGTTCGAGTAGGCAAATGGTTTCCCTAAAAAAAAAAATGTTGGCAAGTTAGCTCGCCTGGGCGAGCAACCCCTGCACCAAATTATAAAAAATGAGATAGGGGGACGTTTTCTGCACCCAAAAACTCCCCCCCCCCCTCATTCAAAAGAGAGACTTCACGAAGCTTGCGGTTTTTCCTCTCCCCAAGCCACTTTTGGTCACATTTTGCTTTCATTTTTCGTATTCCTACTCACTCCAACAAGTAAGTATTCAATCCTTGAGTTTTTAGCTTTCCATTGGTGCATTTTGTTCATCTTTTGGTGCTCTAAATTGTGAGAATGTGCTCATATTTGTGGGGCAGTTTTGGGGTTTTTTATGCTTATTTTGTTAGAGTTGAGGGGTTGTAGAGGATGGCCTCAGGCCTATGTGGTATTCTGAAACAATGGGGCATGCCACATTGCACCCATTCTCTTGCAATTTATGCCTAAACACGCGCCCACCAAGTGCTCGGTGAAATGCCCCAATGACATATGGATGTGATTTTGTAAGATTGGGATTGTGGGACTGTTTTATATACATAGGGACAACATAGAGGATTCGAAGTAGGTGCCCAAATGCAATTCTAAAGCTTAGGAACCCAAGCTTTAGTTTCAATGCAAGGAAGCATTGCTTATGTCTAAAAATCTAAATTTGGGTTTTGAAAGTGGAAAGGCATGAAAATTGGGACATGCTTGTGAGAGTTTTTACTCGAATTTGGCTGCCCCATGAGGGGTACTTTGCACCTAGGTCGCATGGAAAATACCTTTCAATGGTATGTAAATATGTGTATAAATATAGGTAGCATGGAAAACACCTTTCAATGGTGTGTATATATGGCATAAAATTCCTTGCAAAGTGTGAATGAGTAGCAGAAAAATGTCTTTCAACATATGCATATTTGAGGAAAGGTAGCATTAGGAGCCTTTAAGAAAATGTACCCATGTCAAAAAGGGCCTAGGATGCTTCCTAAATGAATATATGATGGCATGGAATTTCCTTTTCAAATGCAAGTATGTGCATGATGTAATTAGCGTTCCAATGTGCATATAAATAAATGTGAGTGAAACAACAAAAGTTTGTATGATAAATACTTCAAATATGTGTAGATAGCAAAATGTTTAGGATGTGATTAGGTGTAAATTTTGACACGATGCCTTGAACATGAGAATGTGTGTTCTTTTCAGAGATATATATATGTGTGGTAACTAGAATGTGTTGGATGTCCTTGTACGTTGGCATAAATAGTAGGATATTTTGCACATGCGCATGTGCATAAATGTGTTACATTAAACATGTGCATGAGTTCGTTCTAAATTGGAAGGATTAGCATGTCATTTTTGTGTTAAGATAAGCATTATCTTGTAAGACTAACTTCCCAAAATGTTTGTCCTCGCAGGAAATGGCTCCGAGAAAGCTTCCTGCAAAGAGATCCAGGAAGGACAAAGCGGCTGAAGGGACCAATGCCGCTCCTGAGTATGACAGCCATCGCTTCCGGAGTGCTGAACACCAGCAGCGTTTCGAGGCCATCAAAAGATGGTCATTCCACCGGGAGAGACGCATCCAGCTCAGGGACGATGAGTATACCGACTTCCAAGAAGAGATAGTTCGCCGGCGGTGGGCATCGCTGGTTACCCCCATGGCCAAGTTCGACCCAGACATAGTCCTGGAATTTTATACCAATGCTTGGCCTACACATGAAGGCGTGCGGGATATGCGATCTTAGGTGAGGGGTCAGTGGATCCCTTTCGATGCGGATGCCCTCAGCCAGTTCCTGGGATACCCTTTAGTGCTGGAAGAGGGCCAGGAGTGCGAGTATGGCCAGAGGAGGAATCGGGCCGATGGGTTTGATGAGGAGGCCATCGCGTAGTTTTTGTGTATACCGGGACAAGAGTTTGCCCGGACTACTGCCGGGAGACGGGTGCGAATCATGCGCACCAACATGACTACCCTGACCCAGACATGGATGACGTTGCTGCTCAGCAACATCCAGCCCAGCGATCATAATTCCGATCTCCCCCTGCCGAAGTGTCAGCTGGTGTACGCCATCCTGACACGGATGAGCATTCACGTGGCTCAGTTGATCGCTGATGCCATTTATCTGTTTGCAGGTATGCCACCTACCAGGAACCCTCTGGACCCAGATAAGTCTAACATGGCCCTGGGTTTTCTGGCATTGATCACGGGTCTTTGCCAGTCGTTCGGGGTTCCTGTCGCACCCAGAAAGGTGATCCGACCACCGATAACCCGAGCTTTCATAGAGAAGTACTGCACAGCTAGACAGGCACAGGGTGGCGACCCGCAGGCCCCAGACGCACAGCCGCCACCCCCTCAGGCTGATCCAGCTGGGTCATTTGACACGGAGCGGTATTTACGGCATTTGGTTCGCCAGCAGGCGGCCAACCACAGGGCGCACGTGCAGACCCATGACTCTCTCTACCAGCTTAGTCTCAGCCTGCAGAGCCAAGGTTTTGCTTCTTTTCCATGCCCTACTCCGGATCAGTTCAGGGCAAAGGTCACATGGCCCGGAGATTGGCCTGAGGCCCAAGCAGTAGAGGCACCCGCAGAGGCTCCCGGCGAGGCAGAAGAGGCCCGCGAGGATGAGGAGATGACCGATTTGCTTGATTTCTTGGGAAGGAGCGGAGCCACATGATTGGGAGATCCCTAGATTCATATTCTCTTTTATGTTTCCTCTTTTATCTGTTACGTATCATTTTATTTTTGTTTAACTGAGGGACTAACGTTTGTTTTGTTTTGATTGACTTTTGTTTTGTGCATACATGTCGTTTGAACTGTTACGTTAGTATTTACTTCGTTGTTGTCAATAGTGTTTGTTGAAATTCCAGAATCGTGTAGAATTTTTCATTTTAGGAACGTCGTCCAAAATAAAAATAAAATGAACCAAAATCATGATAAAAAGAAAGAAGCGTTGTGAATAAAATGTCTACGTATATAAAGAAAAAGAAAAATGTTTTTATATATGTATGTAAAAGGAAAATGTGTATAGAAGGATTTTTGTGTGTGTAAATGATGCGTGGAAAGAAATTCTTGTGTGTGAGCAACGAGTGTATATAAAGAAACTTTTGTATGAACCACAGGTGTGTGTTGGGAAAAACGAAAAAATCTTTGAACATAAATAGGGTTTGTATATAGACCGTGTGACGCAAAGAGAAAGAGTTCTAATGCGTGTACAGAAAAAGTTCGTCATGTATAAAAATGTAGATGTACAAAGAAAATTTTTCCTCATAGAGGGCCATGGGTGTATAATTTTGTGAATATAAGAATAAAACAAAAAGGAAAAAGAAAGAAAGACCTCGAAGGTCGACATGTTATGGTTAGGAAGAATAAATCATTCGTAGAGAGCAAACGTATCTTCTGGAAACAAGGGACTGACGCTAAGAGTTTATTTTCCTGAATAACTGAGATAAGAATGGATGAATTCATTGAACTGATGAAAGAACATTAATTTGGAAACGTTGGGGCTTTTTGTGAAAATTCCCAGCCGTATTATCACAATGCCATAAACGGGATGCTTGAGTGCCCACCTAGCTGTGGCCGTGACTAATTTTGCACATTGTTTCCGAATCATCATTGTTACGCGTGCCTTGTGGAAACGATATGGAAGTTCAGCCCGAGACCGACACCTTGACACACGAATTTGTTTTGCCCCAGATATCAAGATCGGGCTCCCAGGATAAAAGACCCCATTGAGACACAACCTTAGACTATTTTGAACCTTGGCCTATAAAAAGAATCCTCATCATTTCCCCCGAAGCAAAGGACAACGGAATCTCCTCAAGGGAGAGCAAATAGATTGCTAAAACCCGATCTCCCAAAGAGAGAAATGGAAAAGGAAAAAATGAAAAGAAAGAAAAGGAAAAAATGAAGAGAAAGGAAAAGAAGGATTCCCGATCGAAGATCCGAAGGGAGTAAAAAGGAAATCAGAATAATTCCAGATCAATGAAAGAAAGAGAACAGAAAATCTTCAGGCCAGATAAATTTTCGGCAAGGTAAGTGACTCCCGGCAAAGGAAAACCCATTTTTGGTGGTTCTTCCTTTGGGATTGCCATTCAAAGTCATTCTCGACTGGCGATATCCCGTCCCACTTAAACAAAGAGGAAAAGACCGAAACACCCAGCTTCCTCTCCAAAAACACTACCCTCGAAAAAATCCTATTGATCCGTGATCGTACGTATTGATCTTTGATTCGATAGGAAATCGTGTGCAAAATAAAGTCATGGTGCAGTTATGGTTTGGGGTTAGGATAAAACACTTGCCTGTGTGAGTTTTTATACACTATGAGTGATTTATTCCCAGTTTCAGCTTAACCCGACGTTTCCCTGAATGTTCATTTAAAAGCTAAATGTTGACATCATGCCCTTCATTTTCAGTTACAAGGAAGATTACCCATGGCATGAGTATATTGTTTCTCTAAGATTTGGTGCTCTCGCGAATAATTTATTTTTCTTTGCAAAAGCATGTTTGCCTTTTTAGGTGGAAAAAACCCGGTGGACCAATCGATCTTGCCAACAAATTTTATTAGGAGCCCCATGAATTGATTGTCGTTCATGCATCCTCCACCAATGAGTCTGGAGCCACGCGAAGTGATTGCCTAGCGCAATTCTCCATTCTCCACTTTTATTCGGAGCCCCATAAATTGATTGTCGTTCATGCATCCTCCACCAATGAGTCTGGAGCCACGCGAAGTGATTGCCTAGCACAATTCTTCATTCTCCACTTTTATTCGGAGCCCCATGAATTGATTGTCATTCATGCATCCTCCCCCAATGAGTTTGGAGCCACGCGAAGTGATTGCCTAGTGCAATTCTCCATTTTTATTCGGAGCCCCATGAATTGATTGTCGTTCATGCATCCTCCACCAATGAGTCTGGAGCCACGCGAAGTGATTGCCTAGCACAATTCTCCATTCTCCACTTTTATTCGGAGCCCCATGAATTGATTGTCGTTCATGCATCCTCCACCAATGAGTCTGGAGCCATGCGAAGTGATTGCCTAGCGCAATTCTCCATTGTCCACTTTTATTCGGAGCCCCATGAATTGATTGTCATTCATGCATCCTCCACCAATGAGTCTGGAGCCACGCGAAGTGATTGCCTAGCGCAATTCTCCATTCTCCACTTTTATTCGGAGCCCCATGAATTGATTGTCATTCATGCATCCTCCACCAATGAGTCTGGAGCCACGCGAAGTGATTGCCTAGCGCAATTTTCCATTCTCCACTTTTATTCGAAGCCCCATGAATTGATTGTCATTCATGCATCCTCCACCAATGAGTCTGGAGCCATGCGAAGTGCTTGCCTAGCACAATTCTCCATTCTCCACTTTTATTCGGAGCCCTATGAATTGATTGTCGTTCATGCACCCTCCACCGATGAGTCTGGAGACGTGCGAAGTGATTGCCTAGCGCAATTCTCCATTCTCCACTTTTATTCGTAGCCCCATGAATTGATTGTCGTTAATGCATCCTCCACCAACGAGTTTGGAGCCCCGCGAATTGATTGCCTAGCGCTATTCGACAATTCTTCATTCTCCCCTTTTGTTCGGAGACCCATGAATTGATTTCCTAGCGCTGTTCATGTGTCCTCCACTGTCAAGTGCAGAGCCTCCGGTGACTGGGAAATGTGGTTTTTGTTATTTTCCCGATTGGTTCCTTTGCCAAACTTGTGTATATATGTATATTATGTTATTTTCCCGACAGTCGTCCTTGACAAATCACAGAAAGGGCAAAGACGAACTAAATCAGTGTTTTTATCTTTACTTTCCTCTTATCTCCGATAAAAGGTAAGTAAAGAGGGGCGACTGTCATACCCTAATTTCGTCCGGGGACTATTGCTTGATGGCATGCAACCTTTGATTGTCCACTTCGAAGTACTTAACACCCTTTGTTGCACAATATGTGAAGTCCCGAGTCGCGCCGGAAATCAAAAGAAAGCATGGTTACGCGATCCGTGAAATTCCGTAATGTGGCGGAAACCAAAAGGAAGTATTGTTATGCAATCCGTGAGTTTTCGTAACTTCTTCGAAAGCTAAAAAAGAGTAAATACATGATCCGTAAGGTTCCGTAGCCTTACGGAAAGAAAATAAGTATCGTTACGAAATTCGTAAAGTTTCGTAACGTTACGGAAAAAGAATCACCAAAAAAGGCAAATGGGGTGTATTTAGTAAAAAAAAAGGGTGTAAATAGCAATCAGGCCCACTTGGGCCTTCCAGATTCTTCCTCCAGAAGGCGGTTGCTTCTGGAGGAAGCAACCTGGCTCGCCTGGGCGAGCTGGGTGGCAAGCTCCTCCCCTATTTTGCTATAAATAGGCGGAGGAATGAAGAAGGAAGGGGTTCAGCCTTCTTGGCACTTCGTATTCTCTTGAAATTGCTGAGGAAAATTGTTTCTGTGAAGAAAATCCAAGCCGAGGCGCTTCCGTAACATTTCCGTAACGTTTTCGTGGGTAATTACGCGAAGATTTTCAACTGTTCTTCGACATTCATCGTTCGTTCTTCATTTTCTTCAGTCTTCAACCGGTAAGTACCCCAAACCGAGCTTTTCAATTCATTCTATGTACCCGTGGTGGTCCCCATTTGTTTCATGTACTTTTATTCTCATTTTCATTTACTTTCCGTACCCCCTTTCGACGTGCTTCAGTCATTTATTTAAGTCATTTCTCGCCTAATAAAAAAATAAAATAAATTTCCACCGACCATTTGATTTGTAATATCCGTTAATTTCTGTTAAAATGAATTCTGACCGTTCGGTTGTGCCGTAACTACGTTGGAAATCAAAAAAGAGGTAAAATAATAATATAATAATCAAAAAATACCTTTTAGTAAAATAAAGCGAAAAAAATCAATCGGACGTTTTCTCTTTGGGATTTCTCATTCTTAATTGAATTGACTAATAACTAAAGTGAAACTAAGGCTAAAATCAACCCGCCAAGTCAAGCTCGTCCACAAAAAAAATCACTAAAAAAGGGTTTGAAAAGTTCAATATCTCAGTTTTTCTTACCAAGTAAATGGATCATTTTCAAGGTCCAATGCCTTAAAATGATCACTTTCCAAGTAAAAAGAATCGTTTGATTCGCTCTTAAAAAAAAGAACTACGTAGGTCTGATTTCCTCTTCGATGGAGGGTATGTAGGAGCTAGAGCCCCGCTTTTGTCGACCTCAAAAATAAAAAAGAAATAAAAGGTAAGATAACACAATTTCACAATTCTAAAAATAGGTTGTTGTCCTTTGAGACAAACGTGAAAGGTGCTAATACCTTCCTCAAACGTAAATACAACTCCCGAACTTAGAATTTTTGTTTTGACCGGTTTCCTTCGGTTTTTCTGACGTTTTCCACAAATAAACGTTGGTGGCAACTCCGCGCATCTTTCCTCCTTTGGAAAGCGCACCCGTGAGCCTCGCCTCGCACGCCCGCAAAAGGGCATGTTGCGACAGTGATCATCTAGGCTTTTACTGTACACTAAAATATCATCAAAATAAACAACTACAAATCTACCTATTAAATCCCTTAAGACATTATGCATAAGCCTCATGAAGGTCCTTGGTGCATTAGTGAGCCCAAAAGGCATCACTAGCCATTCATACAAACCAAACTTGGTCTTGAAAATGGTTTTCCACTCATCACCCTTTTTCATCCTGATTTGGTGATAACCACTTTTATGATCAATTTTTGAAAAGATGTTGGCACAATGCAACTCATCAAGTCTAGGAATGGGGTGCCTATAATTTACAGTAATGTTGTTGAAGGCTCTATAATTTGTACATATTCTCCACGTACCATCCTTTTTGGGCTCCAACAACACTGGCACAGCACAAGGGCTTAGGCTCTCTTGGACCCAACCCTTCTCCAACAAATCTTTAACCTGAGACTCTATCTCCTTAGTCTCCTGACGGTTAGTCCTATAGGTTGGCCTATTAGGAAGGCTTGCTCCTGGGACTAAATCTATTTGATGTTCTATTCCCCTTAAAGGAGGTAACCCAGCGGGTATCTCTTTGGGAAATATATCACCAAATTCATGTAAGAGTTCTTGGACCTTTGAATGTAAGGTCTCAAATGTAGGAATTTTGGCAGTGCTAAGGGGTGTTTCCCTTGATAGGAGAAGGTAGAAAGATTGTTTAAGAAGGAGTGTTCTTTTAATATCACCTTTTGTTGCAAAATGATTTTCCTTCTTAACAATCTTCTTGGAGGAATCATTTTCCTCTTTTCCTTTCCCCTTGGCCTTTGAAGACAAGGCCTTACTATCCTTCTTTTTCTTTTGTTTTCTAGTTTTTCTTCCTCATCCCTCTTATCTTTCATAGTTAGTTGATCTTTGGCCACCTGTGAAGGTGTTTGAGGATGCAACACAAATTTAGTGCCAAGATGGGTGAGGGTAATCTCATTAGTTAGGCCATTGTAAATTATCTTTCTATCAAATTTCCATGGTCTTCCTAAAAGAATATGTCCAGCCTCCATGGGAACTATATCACAATTAACTTCATCCTTATATGTCCCAATGGAGAAAGGTACCTTCACTTGTTGGTTAACTATCATTTCCCCTTGCTCATTAAGCCATTGAAGTTTATAAGGTTTTGGGTGGGGAATGATAGTGAGGTTCAACTTGGAAACTAATCTTGTGCTACAACAATTGCAACAAGATCCACTATCCACAATGAGAGAACAAGTTTTATCTAAAATTTTGCATCTTGTATGAAAGATGTTCTCTCTTTGGGATTGAGATAGATCACAAGATTGACCTCCAAGGAGCCTTCTAACCATTAAGAGGTCACCTTCTTCATGGGGGTAGACTTCCTCACTAGACTCTTCACCCCTTACTTCATCTTCACTTCCACTAGAGGAAGGGCAAGAAGTAGTTTCCTCTTGACTACTATAAATGTCTTGACCCCTCATAATCATGGTTTTCTTTGTGGGGCATTGAGAGGCAATGTGACCTCTCCCAAGACATTTGAAGCATTTAATGTTGCTATTCCTTTCTTGGGAACTAGTCTTAGGGGTGTATTTATCTATGGTCTTACCCTTATCTTCCTTGGGTTTTGAAGGTGTAGCCCCCAAAATTCCTTGGGCTTGGTCCTTCCTTGGATAAGATTGAAGCCATAAGATTTTAAAGAAGGCTTTCTTTTTAGTTGTTGTTCCACTCTTATACAAAGTTGGACTAGTTCATCTAGGTCCCTATATGGAAGGAGTTCAACCTTGTCCCTTACTTCCATAATAAGCCCACTAAGGAACCTAGCTATGCTTGTCCTTTCCTCCTCCCTAAGTCCAGATCTTAAAAAGAGTAGTTCCATTTGTTGTCTATATTCTTCAACACTCATACTCCCTTGTTTAAGCCTTTGGAGCTTGTCCAGAAGCTCCCTTTCATAGTAGGAGGGAATGTGCCTCTTCCAAAGGGCACTCTTAAGATCATTCCAATACTCTACTGGAGGATCCCCATGAATCCTTCGTTCCCTAACAAGGGAAGTCCACCAATAGAGGGTATACCCTTGAAAGCTAAGGGTAGCTAATGGAACTTTTCTCTCTTCGCTAATATGATGGCAAGCAAAGAGTTGTTCAACCTTCATTTCCCAATCTAAGTAGGCCTTAACATTATCTTTTTCATGGAAATAAGGAAGACTAATGTTAACCTCCTAAGGCCTTCTATCCTTTTCACTTCTTTGGGAGTGATGTTTAGCATGTAAACTATGGCGCCCTCTGTAATAGTCGCTAAGTTCTTCACTTAAACTCTTGCAAGAGTCATGACTACTATAGGAGGCATGTTTTCTTTTATTATTTTTCTTCTTTCTTCCTCTCTTATTTTCTCTCTTTCATCTTGACTTATTTCTTCCACTCTTTTTTTTTCCTTTTTCTTTTCTCTCTTGTTTTTCTTTCCATAACTTGAGAGAACTCAACTCATCTAAGATTTTAGATAGAGGGTCCTTATGACTAGTACCCTCATCATTAACACTAGTTCAATGATTACTCATGTTGGTTTCTAAATTGTGGCTCTTTCTTATTCGGGGTTTGAAAACAAAAGGTTAAAGAAACTACGGTTGAAACTAGCCAAAATAAACACTAAAAGAGGTGTGAAAGATAAGGTAAAAACTAATTGGTAAAATGCAAGCTATCTAGGCGGTTTGACAATGGAAGGTAAAGGAAATAAGCTATGAAAGTAAGCAAGAAAAGTAAACTAGGTGAATCCTAAAAGTGTTTGGATGACCACATTCAAGGTTCCCAACAAAACACTCACTATCCTAAGGAAAAATTTCCTAAAATTATTACACACAAATGGAAGTTTGGTAACCTATTGGAGGCTCCCAACACACTTCCAATGAAAGGCCTTTTTGTTACGAAACTTGAAAGCAATGAAGATAAGTAAATTGCAAATTAAAAAATTACAAAATGTCCTCAATTTTGGTGGTTGTTCTCTCATTGGTGATTCACTCAATTTGGATTGCTTCTTAGTCCAATAGCTCTTAAGGTGGTTGGCCCCTTGCTTCTTGACTCAAATTCTTCAAGGGATGGCACCAATCCTCCTTTCCAATTCCCTATATGGCAACTCACAAACAAGGAAACAAAGAGACAAGCAATAACCAAAGACAAAAAAAATGAAATGAAAGCTAAACCAATGGAGTTTTAATAAGACAATTTTTCAAGGATTATTCAACAATTAAAGCAATGAAAAGGACATAGAAGCAAGCTTGGACTCAAGGAGAAACTTAGAATGGCTCTAGAGTAGAGTAAAAAAACTAAAAAAAAAAAGACTCAAAAAACCTCTAGCTTTGGCCCTTGTTTTTCACACTAATTTTCAATTTAAATTTAGGAACTAGATTGATATAAAATAGGAACCAATTATAGAATAAATTTTGAGCCAAAACAACAAGCACACTTCCCTTTCACTTTTTTTTTCTTGATACTGATTTTTCTGCCAAATTGTGTGACTTTTAGTATTTTTTCCTATTATCCAAATAACTTGGTTCTTTTTGTATAACTTTTTTCCAGATGTCTAGAAAATTCAGTAAAACTTTCAGCTCAAAATTCGAAGTAACCAATTCTCGGTAATTTTTACAAGTTTATATGTCCAAGCTGCCAGCACCAGCGATTTTTTTTAAGCATGGTATATTGATTGCCTTGGGTTACTTTCAACCTTCCTATGTATGTTGAACTCACTAGGATTGTTTACCATAGTTTTAGGAGTTCAATATTCATTTAGGATTAACATTTCAGCCAGCAATTCAATCACCAAAACTCAAATTCACAATAGACACAATCATAAGGAAACCAAAAAGTTCAAGAAAAGGTTCACAATCAAAGACTCTCTAAGAATTTTGTATGAACATGTTAAGGACTAATTTGCATTCAAGATTTGACTCAAATCAACTAATAGGCTAAAAGAATTTCATACACTCATGAACAAATGAGTTAGACAAAGAAACAAGAAAAATAAAATTCAGCACAACATAAGATATCTTATTTGACAAGTTTCATGACTAGACATGACTTCTATGACAAAACTACAATAGGTGAACAAGTCACTCTATATTTTTGAGGTTTTCTTCTACTTTAATATTTTTTTAACAATTTTATGGTTTAGTTTTCATCCACAAAAAATAACAAGACAAAAACTCAAAGGAACCTAAACTCAACACAATTCATGGTTTAAGAACAAGAACAAGAAATTTCAACCATAGAAAATCAAATCTAGCTTCTATAGCAAGTTTAATCGGTGGAAACTCTAAAGAATCATGTTAACAACATTTAGCACAAGACATGTGAGGAGATACATGGAGAAAAATAAAGAAACAACAATGGAACAGAAGGTAAAGCAAAAAATTAATATAGCTTTAAGGAGCACCTACTTGAAGCTCTTGTGCTCTGATTACCACTTGAGGGAAGCTTGCTTGTGGAGCATCTATAGAGGCTGGATCTTTGAGCTTCAATGATGTCCTACAATGGTGATTTTCCACCATGGAGATGCATCGGAAGGCAAAGGAGAAGAGGAGAGGGGAGGCACCATCCACTAAGGAATAAGCCATGGAAGAAGGAGCTTCACCACCAAGACTGTGCCTTGGATAAGAAGCTTGAAGAGGATGCTTTAATGGAGAAAAAGAAAGAGAGAGCGGGGGGGGGGGGGGAGCACGAAATTGAAGGAATAAAAGAGGGAGAGAAGTGGAACTTTGAAGTGTGTCTCATAAGACTTTCATTCATCAAAGTTACAACAAGTGTTACACATGCTTCTATTTATAGACTAGGTAGCTTCCTTGAGAAGCTTTCTTGAGAAAACTTCCTTGAGAAGCTTCTTTGAGAAAACTTCATCGAGAAGCTAGAGCTTAGCTAGACACACCCCTCTAATAACTAAGCTCACCTCCTTGAGAAGCTTCCTTGAGAAGATTCCTAAAGAAGCTAGAGCTTAGCTACACACACCTCTCTAATAGCTAAGCTCACCTCCTTGAGGTCAGAAGCTAGAGCTTAGCTACACACCCCCTATAATAGCTAAGCTCAGCCCCATTCCTAAAATACATGAAAATACAAAAAAATCCCTTCTACAAAGACTACTCAAAACGCCCTGAAATACAAGGCTAAAACCCTATACTACTAGAATGGCCATAATACAAGGCCCAAAAGAAGAATAAAACCTATTCTAATATTTACAAAGAAAAGTGGACCCAACCTTGGCCCATGGGCTCAAAAATCTACCCTAAGGTTCATGAGAACCCTAAGGCCTTCTTTATCAGCTTTAGCCCAATCCTTGTGCAGCCTCTTGGTCATGGCTCTGGTAACTGGTCCTTTCTTAGGGAAGATTGCATCACCTTTTGCTTCTTCACTTTCATTTGAGGAAGGTGAAGTAGTAGCCTCATCTTGGCTACTTTAAATATCTTGGCTCCTCATAATCATGGTTTTCTTGGTGCATGTTAGTCGTCTTGTACGACTAACTTTTGTATAGAAAATATTTTCCAAAACTTGTATAGTTCCCTAATTTATGGTTACTTTGTAGTGATTTTTGTAAATAAATCTTGTTTTATGGTTAAAGTTGTCTCTAGAATATTTCCATTGGATTTAATGATGAAATATGTGCAATTTTAGGTGAAAATGAGGCTAAGTCATGAAGTGCTAAAAGTGACAGTTGCGCTTAACTCATCCGTGGGCTAAGCGCGCATCCACTGCTAAGCGCAACTTCAGTGTGCTTAGCACAACAGAAGAATTTGGCAGGGCATCATCATCAAGGTTGCGCGCTAAGCATGAGATCAGTGCGCCAAGCACAACAATTGTCTTCAGCCAAGCTCAGCGCACGACTGGCGCTAAGCTCAAATCCACTTACTCGCACTTAGCGCGAGGGTGGCGCTAAGCGCAACATCGCAAATTTAGAGCCTATTTAAAGCCTGTTTGGTGCAGAATTAGGGTACAATGCCTACGGCACATAATTCCAAAGCACACCACAGTGCCTATTTTGGGAAGAAAGCTCTAGAGGCAGCAAAAGGAGCAGCTTTTGTAGAGATACCTAGGTTTTGTAAGCTCATTATTGTTAGGGTTTCTTCTGTAATGGCTGGCTAAACACCCTTGTTGGGGATTTCTAATGAACAAATGATGTAATAATTTTAATATCTAATTGATTGTGTTTCTTGTGTTCAATGCTTCTTTCAGTGCTTAAATTTTTGTATGCCCTTGGTTTGATCAACCATTTGTGTTCCTAGTTAGGTGATTTTAACATTGGAAAATGTATTGTTGCCTTAGAACTTGAATGAAGCAGAATTGAAACTTAGTCTTACAAGAGGGATCTGCAGATTAAGTTTTGGTTATAAGTATGTTGTTACAATAATGCTATTTGGTCTATATCTAGTCCAACAAGAGGGATCTGAGGACAAAGCTTAGGCTAAATTAGTCTAAACTTTCGTAAGCTATTTAAGCTAAGTCTAGTCCAACAAGAGGGATTTGAGGATGAAGCTGGCTGTCTAATTGAGCCTAGTCCAACAAGAGGGATCTGAGGACGAAGCTTGGATTGATTTAGTCCAACTAGGGATCAAGGTTTAGTAATTTAGGCTACAACATAGAACAAAAAAGCATGATTGATTAGAGAAACATCTTTATATGCATCAACTGGTCTGTTAGAAAGACCCAACACTTCTACCTATTGCTGTCAATTTTACTTACTAGCATTTTTACTGTTTTTATCCTAGACTTAGTTTAATTCTATTTTAAACTATCAATTATCAATGTTTCTTTCAACAATGCCTTATTTCTGAATTTAACCTTGTCTTAGACTAGTTTCCTGAGTTTGATACTCAAATTCATCTGTTTTAATTTTAAATACTTGACGATCCAGTGCGCTTTCCGGGAAACCGGATTTCCCTTGAACATATTTGTATAAAGAAAAAGATTTAAGAAGAGTTTAGTTCAGTTTTATGGCATTGCTTTATGTTTTTTTCTTTTTGATTCATTGATTGTTTTTGTTCATATTTTAGTTACCGTACATTTATTGTTCTTTTGGACTGGATAATTGTTGTTTTGTTTTCTTGTATGCAAAGAAGATCTACTGCAGGTGATTTGATTCCCATTGATTTGGATATTAACGCCACTTGTAGAAGGCGTAATTCAGAGAGAATTAGAAAATTTTTGTAGGATTTAGAAGCAGCAACAACTCCAAAAGAAGAACCTCGATCTTCCGAGGCATCTTCTAGTTTTCCTATTGCAGGGCATTCTCATATAGAATTTGTTGAAGATAAAATCATGGTTGAAGAGCCAAGAAGAGTAACCCTAGAGGATTATTCAAGTTCTACTGTGCCACAATTTTTCACTAGTATTGCACAGCCAGAAGTTCAAGCTCAGACCATTACATATCCTCCTTCTTTGATACAGCTGATTCAAAATAATTTGTTTCATGGTTTACCCAATGAAGACCCTTATGCTCACTTAGCTACCTATATAGAGATATGCAATATTATTAGGTTGGCAGGTGTGCCTGCGGATGCAATCAGGTTGAGTTTGTTCTCATTTTCATTATCTGGAGAAGCTAAGAGATGGCTTCATTCTTTTAAAGGAAACAGTCTGAAGTCATGGGATGAAATGATAGAAAAGTTCTTAAAAAAGTACTTCCCTAAATCTAAGACTATAGAAGGCAAAGCTACCATCTCTTCCTTCCACCAGTTTCCAGATGAATCGTTGAGTGAGGCACTTGAGAGATTTAGAGGTTTATTGCGGAAGACTCCCACTCATGATTTTTCAGAACCAATAGAGCTCAACATATTCATAGATGGGTTGAGACCACAATCTAAGCAGCTCTTGGATGCTTCAGCTGGGGGTAAGATCAAAATGAAGACCCCTGACGAAGCAATGGACTTAATTGAAAGCATGGCTGCTAGTGACATTGCCATTTTAAGAGATCGAGCCAATATTCCTACCAAGAAGAGTCTATTGGAGCTAACCTCACAGGATGCTCTATTGGCACAAAACAAGTTGTTGTCCAAGAAACTAGAGACATTAACAGAAACACTAAGTAAGTTTCCAACTCAGCTTCATTTTGCACAAACTTCACATTCTTCTATTTTGCAGGTTGCAGGATGTACAATTTATGGTGGAGCTCATGAATCTGGATGTTGTGTCCCTAATGAAGAGCAAATTGCACATGAAGTTAATTATATGGGGAATCGGCCCAGAGGCAATTTCAATACAAATGGATTTCCAAGATTTTAGAACAACCAGCAGTATCAACGGCAGAGACAGTGGCAAAATCACCCTGGTAACCAATTCAACAAAGACCAGGGTGGTTCATCTACAAGGCCACAACAGCAGATGCCAAGTCTCTATGACCGAACCACGAAGCTGGAAGAGACTCAAGCTCAATTCATGCAAGTGTCAATGTCTAACCAAAAGAGCACTGAGTCTGCAATTAAGAATCTAGAAGTCCAGGTGGGCCAGCTTGCAAAAAAATTAGCTGAAAGATCATCAAACAGCTTTACAGCAAACACAGAGAAAAATCCTAAAGAAGAGTGCAAAGCTGTGATGACTAGAAGCAAAATCGTGATCCAAGCGGAGGAAAGTAGAGCTGATCAGAAGGTGGAGGGATTTAAACAACAGCTGGCTGATGAACTAGCGCTGGAACCGATTGATGATTTAGTTGAACTTGAAGAAATTGTTGAGGAAGCAAAAGGTGATGAAGAAGGAGAGATACCAATAAGAGACTATCAAGAGAGAATAAAGAAGAAGGAAGAAAAAGAAAAAGAAGAAGAACCAATAGAAAAAGAAGAAAAAGTAAAAAAGTTGAAAAATGAAAAACAAAAAGAGAAGGTTGTTGAGATTGAAAAGAAGATGGGCAAGAATGAGGCTAACATAGAAAAGAAGAAAGAGGCTACTCCTATTGAATGCAAGGAGGTACCTTATCCATTAGTACCCTCCCGAAAAGATAAAGAGCGACATTTGGCCAGATTTCTTGATATCTTCAAGAAACTGGAAATTACTTTACCATTTGGAGAAGCACTTCAGCAAATGCCCCTCTATGCCAAATTTTTGAAGGATATGCTAACTAAGAAAAACCGGTACATCCATAGTGATAGAATTGTTGTGGAAGGTAATTGTAGTGTTGTGATTCAATGCATTCTTCCACCCAAGCACAAAGATCCTAGAGTTGTCACGATACCGTGTTCTATTGAGGATGTGTTAATTCAGGTCAAGCAGCTTGTTTTTCCTGCAGATTTTGTGGTTATGGATATAGAGGAAGATCCTAACATTCCCATAATATTGGGCCACCCTTTTAAGTCCACGACCAACTGCGTAGTAGATATGGGGAAAGGCAAACTAGAATTGAGCATGGAGGATCAGAAAGCCTCGTTCAACTTATTCGAAGCAATAAATCATCCAAATGATATGAAAGCTCGCTTTGATCTGGACAAGGTAGAATAAGAAATAGAAACAACAGCTACAGCCATGGCACTGCATTTTCCTTTGGAAAAAGCATTGATTAATCATGTAGAATATCTTACTAAAGAGGAGGAACATGAAGTGCAGACTTGTATTAAAGAATTGGAAGGTGCATGAGAAATTTCTTAGGGACATTCTGCATTTGAGGAATTGAAGAACAATGGGCAAATAGAAAAACCAAAAGCAGAATTGAAGACCTTACCTGCACATTTGAAGTATGTGTTTTTGGAGAACAATGACTCAAAACCAGTGATTATTAGTAGCTTATTGAAGAAAACAAAAGAAGATCAGCTGGTGCAAATTTTGAAGAGACACAAAGCTGCCATTGGATGGCACATATCTGACTTGAAAGGAATTAGTCCATCTTATTGCATGCACAAAATCAATATGGAAGCTGAGTACAAACTAGTGAGGCAGCCTCAAAGATGACTTAATCCAATCAAGAAAGAAGAGGTGCGTAAGGAGGTGCTTAAGTTGCTGGAAGCAGGACTTATTTACCCCATTTCAGATAGTGCATAGGTTAGCCATGTGCAGGTTGTCCCCAAGAAAGGAGGTATGACAGTCATTAAGAATGATAAAGATGAGTTAATATCCACAAGGACTGACACCAGGTGGAGAATGTGCATTGACTATCGGAAGCTGAATGATGCCACTCGGAAGGACCATTATCCACTCCCTTTCATGGACCAGATGCTTGAAAGACTTGCAGGGCAATCTTATTATTGTTTTCTGGATGGATATTCTGGTTATAATCAAATTGCTATAGATCCCAAAGATCAAGATAAGACTGCTTTCACTTGCCCTTTTGGTATATTCAGATATCGGCGCATGCCTTTTGGTCTATGCAATGCCCCAGCTACATTTCAGAGGTGTATGATGGCTATTTTTTTTATATGGTGGAAAAATGCATTGAAGTTTTCATGGGCGATTTCTTTGTTTTTGGGCCATCTTTTGAAGGGTGCTTATCAAATCTTGAAAGAGTATTAAAGAGATGTGAAGAGTCCAATCTAGTTCTCAATTGGGAGAAATGCCATTTTATGGTTCAAGAAGGAATAGTGTTGGGGCATAAGATTTCAGTAAGGGGAATAAAGGTGGACAAGGCAAAGATTGATGTGATTTAGAAACTTCCTCCTCCCATGAATGTCAAGGGAGTGAGAAGCTTCTTAGGGCATGCAGGGTTCTACAGGTGATTCATAAAAGATTTCTCAAAGATCGCCAAACCACTTAGCAACCTGTTGAATAAAGATGTTGCTTTTGTGTTTAATGAAGAGTGTATGGATGCATTTAATGATTTGAAAACTAGATTAGTGTCGACTCCAATAATTACAGCACCGGATTGGGGACAAGAATTTGAGTTGATGTGTGATGCAAGTGATTACGCTGTAGGAACAGTGCT
Organism: Glycine soja; assembly: GCF_004193775.1. NCBI lineage: Eukaryota > Viridiplantae > Streptophyta > Magnoliopsida > Fabales > Fabaceae > Glycine > Glycine soja. Next base: position 17,017,034 of record NC_041017.1, on the reverse strand, counting down.
TGGACAAAGGAAAGGAAAACGTTTTCATCCTATATACTACGCCAGCAAGGTTCTAAATGGTGCACAAGTGAACTATGCTACCACAGAAAAAGAAATGCTAGCAATTGTTTATGCACTTGAAATTTTTTGATCTTATTTGGTAGGATCAAGAGTTATCATCTACACTTATCACGCAACTATTAAATATTTTTCTCAACTAGGATGATTCCAAACCCAAATTGATAAGATGGATCTTGCTGTTACAAGAATTTGATTTGGTGATTCGGGATAAAAAGGGATCAGAAAATGTTGTAGCAAACCATATGTCTAGACTGGTGAATGAAGAAGTCACATCGAAAGAAGCTGAAGTTAGAGATGAATTCCCTGATGAATCTTTATTCGTAGTAAGTGAGAGACCATGGTTTTCCGATATGGCCAACTTCAAAGCTGCAGGAAGTATACCAAAAGACTTAAATTGGCAGCAGAGGAAGAAATTTCTACATGATGCTCAACTCTATACTTGGTGTCATACCCTAATTTCGTCCGGGGACCTTTGCTTGATGACATGCGACCTTTCTTTGGTCCTTGTGAGGTGCTTGGCATCCATCATTAGGCAATTTGTGAAATTTCAGGACATGCCGAAAAACCAAAAAATATTGATGCACAATCCGTAAGTTTCCGTGACACACCGGAGATCAAATGGAAGCATCGTTGCATAATTAAGTGAGGTTCCGTAACATTCCGTAAGTCAAAAAGGGGATGATTATGCAATCCGCAAGGTTCCGTAACATTACGGAAAGAAAACAAGTATCGTTACGAAATTCGTAAGTTTCCGTAACTTTACGAAAAAAGAATCACCAAAAAAAAAAGCAGAGGGGGTGTACTTAGTAGAAATGGGGGTGCAAATAGCACCCAGGCCCACTTGGGCCCTCCAGAATGTTCCTCCAGAAGGCTGTTGCTTCTGGAGGAAGCAACCTGGCTCGCCTGGGCGAGCTGGGCGGCAACCATCTCCCCTATTTTGCTATAAATAGGGGAGGAAGTGAAGAAGAAAAGGGTTCAGCCCATTTGGCACTTCTCTCTCTTTCGAATTTGCTTGGAAAAAATTGTTTCCGGGAAGAAAATCTAAGCCGAGGCGCTTCCGAAACGTTTCCGTAACGTTTTCCGTGAGGAATTTCGCGAAGGTTTCGACCGTTCTTCGACGTTCTTCATTCGTTCTTCATTCGTTCTTCATCGTTCTTCGATCTTCAACGGGTAAGTACCTCGAACCAAGCTTTTCGATTCATTCTATGTACCCTTGGTGGTCCACATTGTGTTTCATGCATTTTTATTCTCATTTTGTTTACTTTTTATACCCCCTCTTGACGTGCTTAAGCCATTTTACTTAAGTCATTTCTCGCTTAACTTAAAAATAAAATAAGTTTCCACCGAACGTTTGAATTGTATTATCCGTTAACTTCGGTTAAAATGAATTCCGACCGTTCGGTCGTGCCGTAACCACGTTGGAAATCAAAAAGAGGTAAAAAATAATATAATAATCAAAAAACATCTTTTAGTAAAAGAAAGCGGAAAATCAATCGGACGTTTTCTCTTTGGGATTTCTCATTCTTAATCGAATTGATTAATAACTAAAGTGAAACTAAAGGCTAAAATCAATTCGCCTAGTCAAGCTCGTCCATAAAAATAGGCTTTTGAAGTTTGTCATTTCAATTTCTCACTAAGTAAAATGGATCATTTTTAAGGTCCAACGCCTTAAAATGATCACCACTTAAGTAAAAAAGAATCACTTGACAAAAAGAAAGAACTACGTAGGTCTGAGTTCCTCATGGAGGATACGTAGGAGCAAAAGCCCCGCTTTTGTCGACCACTCCAAGAGATCGTTAATGGTCCAATGCCTTAACGTTTCTCATCTTTCAAAATCAAAAGACCGTTTAATGGTCCAACACCTTAAATGACCTTTTGTTCAATAAAAACATACTTTGCAAAAAAGACAAAAACAACTTAACCAAACACTTTGTTCCGAAAGAACTACGTAGGTCTGATTTCCTCATCGCAAATTGAGGAATACGTAGGAGCAAAGGGAAACACCCTTGTCGACCACAAAAAGAGAAAAATATAAAAAGGGTATAAAGGATATAAGGACATAAAAGGGAACTAAAAAATCAAAAGTCATATTTGCACATTCGATTAAAGGCTGCCGTCCCTTGGGACGGACGTATGGGGTGCTAACACCTTCCCCGTGCGTAAATACAACTCCCGAACCTTTCACTTAAAAGTTCGTAGATCGCATCTTTTCCGGTTTTTCCGACGTTTCCCTCAAATAAACGTTGGTGGCGACTCCGCGCGTATTACTTTCATGGAACACGCATCCCGCGAGTCTCGCGTCGCCCTCCCGCCGAAGGGTAGGTTGCGACAGTTGGTGACTCCACTGGGGACAACTTTTAGAGAGTTAGGCCATTTAATCTTGTGCAAATGCTTTACCATGACTTACTCCTTTGTTGTTTTCCTTCATTATGTACTTGTGTATATAAACTCTTTGTTGCTTTTAGTGCGTTTTAAAATGTATGCATGGGGTAAATATTTATTCATTTGATGCACACAAATACCAACACTATTTGCACACACTGTGAGTGAAAAAGGGCCCTATACCCGGGTTCATGGGAACATAAGGAGTGGAGGTGAATCTGTGATCATGCTAGGTCTCCGACTTGCTTGATTACAGTGAACCCTCATCTAGAGCTTTTCTCTTTGAAAACTTATTGTTGCTAGTAGTCCCTACTGCTGCAATATGTTCTTCGAAGGGGATGATACCTCTAGAAACCATCAAGAGAGATATGACTACCTTGGGGATTATTACTAAAACCCAAGTTAGCTCTTTCCCTTATAGGTCCCTTAAATAGGGGCATGGAGCAAACACGTTGCGTGCCATTTTTCACACTGCCATGCATAAAGTGTCATGTACCCTTATTGCTTATATTTGTTTGTAAATATTGTCGTACTATGTACATCTCCGTATTGTACCTCTCGCATATGCATCATGCGTGGGGTCCGTCTTAATCCCCTCCTTAAACAAACCAACGGAGAGTCTGTGTCACCTTCTTAAATACATACGTTGTTTGCCATGCTGCCCAAACGTTGTATCCAAGAAGGAGACAGTTTCTCGGGCTCCCGCATTCTTAAATTACATCTGTGTCATATGCATTTCTTCATGCATTCATCCATTCCACCCATGATAGATGTCGGAGTTTTGATTCGCACTAGATTTTATTTCACTTTAGTAAAACATGGGATCAAGTCAAAAGCCTTCACTTAAAAAGAGGTTCTATCCAGTCAAGGTCAAGAGCCTAGGGATCACTAGTTTACGAGAGTTGGGGCAATTAATGGGTCAACTTCAATGGCAAGCCTTCCGCAAAGTCTATGGTAAGATTTGGGACCTAGCTAGGGTAGAAGTCTCCATGGAACCGATTGCATCCCTTTCCCAGTATTATGACCAGCCCCTAAAGGTGCTTCACATTCGAGGACTTCCAGCTAGTGCCAACTGTGAAAGAGTTTGAAGAAATCCTGGAATGCCCACTGGGGGGAAGGAAGCCATATCTTTTCTCTGGGTTCTATCCCTCAACGACAAGAGTTGCCAAGGTAGTGAAAATCTCAGCACAAGAGTTGGACCGTGTAAAGCAAAACAGAAATGGAGTAGTCGGAGTACCAAGGAAGTGTTTTGAGGAAAGGCAAAGGCCTTGGCAAAATCAAGGCGAATGGGCTTCTTTTATCGACATCTTGGCGCTTTTGATCTTTGGAGGTGTCCTCTTTCCAAATATGGAAGGGTTAGTGGACCTAGCAGCGATTGATGCTTTCCTCGCCTTTCATCATGGCAAGGAAATCCCGGTCGTCGCCATTTTGGCCATGCATGACACGTTCGATCAGAGATGTGAAAAGAGCGGCGCAAGAATTGTTTGTTGTACACCGGCTCTCTATGTGTGGCTGGTTTCGCACCTTTTTTTTTTCCAAGAAGGTAGGCTCGTCTATCCGCTACAAGGTCACCGCTCGTGCGTCGAAAAAAAGAAAGACGAATTGGGACCAACTCTTGGCTAGCATAGAGGGGCGTCTGTTAATTGGTTCCCTCGCTAGAAGGAAGGAAGAATCAGGATTCTATCTTCATGCGAAGGATGTCCCATGAGAGGAGTGCCAACATACGAAAGCATCACGCCTTTCATCGCACGAGGTTTCAGTGACCACAACGCGAGGGTACTCCAAGGAGTTCGCAAGGCATGGGATGCGGCGTGAAGAAAGGACAGAGAGCTTAGGGGAAGCAGTAATGGGATCATCGGCGGCTATCATAAGTGGCTGAGAGTCCGAACACAAGGACTGGATTGGCTCCCAAATCTAAAGACTGTGAGAGACGATGAGGTTAAAGCTTCGGAAGAAAGTGATGAGGTACAAGCCCTAAAGGCAGAGCTTGAAAGAGCCTGGGTAGTCAAAGAGAAGTTCAAGTACATAGCCATCAAAGTCTGAAAAGAGTATGATGAACTAAGGGACGTCAATATGGCCACCGCTGAAGCCTTGGAACGAGAAACCAAGAAGGCCCGAAAGGAAGAACACGTGCCAGCAAAGTTTTGAGGGGCTTTATAGGGCAGCAATAGTAAGCTCAAGCTCCGAAGAGGTGAAAGGAATCATCACGGGTCAAAGGCATGATCTTGAAGGACGAGCTAAAGGCTTACCTTAGGTCGAAAAGAAATTTGTCCCAACAGTTAAGCGAGACTGAAGGGAATATGTGGGCCGTCATCGATGAGTGCAAAGAGAAGCTAAATCTAGCGGCGACTCACGAGCAAAGGCTAGAGGATGAGTACGCCAAGATATCAGCAGAAAGCGAAGCAAGGGAGAGGGTAATTGATTCATGGCACCAAGAGGCAACAATGTGGACGGACCGATTTGCTCTTACTTTGAACAGGAGTCAAGAACTTCCCCGATTGCTAGCCAAGGCCAAAGCAATGGCGGACACCTACTTCGCCCCCAAGAAGATCCACGGACTTCTCAGCTATTGTCAACATATGATAGACTTAATGGACCATATGATTAGAAACCGCTAGGAAGTTTGTATTGTCGCTCAGATCTTGACTAGTTATAACTTTTTGAATAAAATGAGTTTATCCCACGTTTTTACTCCAAAAATCAGTGCGAATCAAGTCACTCCCGCATTTTATCTCTAGCATGCATTGTATGTTGGTCTCGTCCTTTGTCACGGGAAGCCGGAAGGTCCATATCACCTTCTTAATTGTACACATGGGGCACTGCGCCCCCAAATGCGCAAGTGAGAAGAGATAATTTTCCGGGCTCTCGTGTCCGTAAAATGCATTCATATCATGCATCGCATAAGCATCTCTTCATAACATCATAATGGACATATCCTGCATTTGTCCGTTATCATATTCCAGCCTCACATTTTGCATGAGTCATGGCATCATCATGCATATGCGTTCAACAAACTTTTTGATCTGCAAAATTGCATACCATTTGTTTTCATGTTTGCTCATCCTTGCGTTTTCCTCTACAAAACAAAAACAAAAAAGGGGGAAGCGTGAAACTTCACACTACATTCTTAGTTTCATGTGTTAGGCACCACGAGCCAACCATGTTGGGATCATAAACCCGTTTCACAACAACAAAACAAAATAATTGAACATGGTACCTAATGCATGGTTAACTAGGAAATGGTGTTTCTTCGGGCATCTCAATTTCATAATTACATTTTCCGTGCATAAGCTTAAAGTATGCCCAAGTCATTCATCCCTATGAGATGTTGTTGAAGTATTGGCGATCAGAATTGCCATTCCTTGGATTATAGGGTTGAACCAAGCTCATGCTTTTACAAAAAGGTTCATCAAGTCAAGTTGAAATATGGAAGTAACCGTCCTGCAAAATTGGGGCAAAAGATGAATTGAGTCACATCACTGCTTCATCTACTGCCAAACATATTTAGGATTGTTGATGTCCTTGTTACTTCCAGTTTCACCTTGACAAAGATGTCATGGACCATGTTGAAAATCTAAATTGATTCAACCCCATATCCTGCGTAAAAATTCGCAATACTTCGACTGTACATCATTCGCATGCATCCATGCTTTTCATTGGTTGCATTGCTCATTGCATTCTTTCCTTGAAAAATAAAATAAAATAAAATAAAATGAACTTATCAAAAAGAAAAGGACACGCTTTACGGCGCCCTTACCGAACTCGTGCTAGAGCTAGAGTAATGGGTGAAGCAGAGGAGGTGCAAGAGAAGATGAAGGCCGAAAATGGAGGCCATAAAAGAGCAAATGGCCACAATGATGAAGGCCATGATGAGCATGAAGAAGATAATGGAAGCCAATGCGGTTATAGTTGCCGCTATTAGCGCTGTCGCTAAGGTGAACCCGATGCTCCCATCTGGCCTCAAGCAAATGAATCATCCAACCTCAAATATGGTAGGCAAAGATTTGGGAAGTACGGATGACCCCATGATGTGCAAATTCAAAACGAGCACGCCTTCCCATCATATGGCTTGCCTCCCAACTATACACCACCCAATGTGGCATACACTCTCAATGAAAATCTCAATAACTCCACTCCGATACTCATTGAGAACCAATAACCTCATCAGGCACATATCTCTCAAACCATGGGGGAGACACATGAAATTCCCCACCACAATCTAGCTGACTTAGAGCCTTGGCTCGGATATGCCATTGAAGGGCAAGCAGTTGGTGGTATACCCTTTGAAAACACTTTGGAGAGCCCTCAGTTTCGCCCACAACCACAACCATTGCATTTTGCGGTGGGAAGAGCCCCTCCTGCTATGGCCGAAAAGGGAAAGGCGGATCATCTAAAGGAAAGGCTCAGGGCCATTGAAGGAGGTGAAGATTATGCCTTTGCTAACCTAGAAAAGTTGTTCCTAATACCCAAACATGGTCATTCCCAAGTTCAAGGTGCTGGACTTTGACAAGTACAAGGGGACTACTTGTCTCAAGAACCATCTAAAGATGTATTGTCAGAAGATGGGGGAATACGCAAAAGATGAGGAATTGCTGATACATTCCTTCCAAGAAAGTCTTACTGGGGTAGCTGTTACCTGGTACACTAACTTGGAACCTTCCCGAGTCCATTCTTGGAAGGACCTAATGGTTGCCTTTGTTAGGCAGTATCAGTACAATTTTGATATGGTTCCGGATAGGATGCAACTACAGAACATGTGCAAAAAGGGGGACGGATCATTCAAAGAACACGCCCAAAAGGTGGAGGGATCTGGCGGCCCAGGTGGTACCCCCAATAATGGAAAGGGAGACGATAATCGTGATGGTAGACACATTATCGGTACTCTACTATGAAAAGATGGTGGGCTGCGCACCCTCAAAGCTTTGCAGATTTGGTCTTCGCCAGTGAAAGGATCAATGTGGGTCCGAAAAGAGGCAAATTTGATCATCCTACTAGGACGACTGAGAAAACTGGGGCAAATAAAGAGGGTGAGGATGAGGGAGAAACCCATGCTGTAACTGCCATTCCTGTGCGGCCAAGTTTCCCACCAACCCAACAATATCTTTACTCAGCCAATAACAAACTTTCTCCTTACCCACCACCCAGTTATCCACAAAGGCTATCCCTAAATCTACCACAAAGTCTGTCTACCGCACTTCCAATGACGAAGACCACCTTTAGCACAAACCAAAAAAAAAAAAAAAAAAAAAAAAAAAAAGAACACCAACAAAAAGGAATTTTGCAGCAAAAAGCCTGTAGGGTTCACCCCAAATTCCGTTGTCATATGCTAAACTTGATCCCATATCTACTTGATAATTCAATGGTAGCCATAACCCTAGCCAAGGTTCATCAACCTCCATTTCTCCGAGAATACGACTCGAATGCAACGTGTGCTTGTCACGGAGAAGCCCCGGGGCGTTCCATTGAGCATTGTAGGGCTCTGAAGCGTAAGGTGCAAGGTCTAATTGATACGGGCTGGCTGAAATTTGAGGAGAATCGCTTGTTGAATCCTAACATTAACAAGCAACACCATACATGGGGCAATTCTGGAAGCTGTTGTTATGACTCATCAGGATTTTCAAGTTTATGCCATAAACCACAGTTACAATGTTAAATGATATAGATAAAATGGACATCCTCTCACGAACACATCTTTGCTTATTCAACTTCCACCGGAATGTGAGTGTAAGCCATTGGTCTGTTTGCTCAAGCAACCTGCGCTCCTGAGTGTTGACTTCCAAGACCGTTCAATCAGAGATTACTCATCTTGCACGTTGGTGGGGGTGCCGTAAAACAACGAGCAAAGTTCGAAACAAATAAGTTTCAAAATAAAAAATAAAAAGGCATTTGATTGACTGTGTTTTCAAGTAAAAATATAGATGTTCATGTGACCTCATTTTGTCTTTTTAGAGAGAAGTGAGTTATCAAGAATAGGATGTTGGACAAATGGCCTCAGTTACCTTGAGAAGAAGAGGGGATTGAATTAAGATACGAATATTATTCCCCAATTAAACTTACACTCTCTCTTTTCGGATTAACAATGCACATAGGGACAACCCTTCCCTTGTGTTCAAGAATCCTCTACTACAAGAGACCCACGGTCTCTTAATCCCTTTTCAGAAATAAGAAGAAGAAATCTCTCTTAAAAGGGATAGATTGTACAATGAAGACCAATCAAAATTCATTATTAAATATGCAAGTGGTTGACCAAGGAATCTTTTTGAGAGGATAAGACATTTCAGTTCAGAAAAACTCTTGATCTTTCGAGAGGATAAAACTGTTTGGGCAATGAAAACTCTCTTTAAAACATTTGAATGGCCGTTCATAAAACATTTGAATAGATATGTCTCTTGGAAATTATTTTCTGAAAATCCCCTCTGGTAATCAATTACAAGACTTACGTAATCGATTACAGGTTTTAAAAATTTGAATAAAAACATTTTTAACTACTGGTAATCGATTACCAGAGAGCAAATCTCAAATTGAAATGATAGAATTCTTTGGTCAAACCTTTGTTTGTTTCAATTTGGAAACTTCTTCCTAAAGATTCTAAAGAGATCAAACTTGATCATATATCTTGATTTTCTTGGATAAAACTTAGAAGCACTTGATCCTTTAGCATCATCAAGACATCAAAACATCTTGCTTCTACATAGGAGTCATTTGACTTAATCCATCAACTGAAAGATCCTTCAATTATTTCTCGTCCTTGGAAAATTCTTTTTTGCAAGAATCAACTGCTTCTTTCATTCTCCCTTGCTACAAGGTTGTGAAAACAAGACGACGATGGTTACCTCATAGCCCTACACTGGGGCAATGAGGGGCATCGTGCATGAGCCTCAAGTGAACCTAGGGGCAGATTAGAAGTTCTCACTCAATAGGTTCCCAGCTACAAGGTCATGACGAAAGACAACGATTGGTACCTCAAAGCCTTACACTGGGGCAATGAGGGGCACCGTGCATGAGCCTCAAGTGAACATAGGGGCCGATCAAAAGTTCTCACCCATCGATGTTTTTAACAAAAAAAAGGGGACAAACCCTAGGATTTCAATGGATTGATTAAACATCAAACGACTCCATTGCCGTCACTCCAAAATGGTCAAGTGACTAAATCAAAAAGAACATACACTCTGAGGGAGTTCCCGGAGAGATTTGCAAAAAGATAGGATGAGGTTGCATGAATTATCACCTTTTTCAAAAAGGCAGTCAATCTGTGTTTTCCAAAAAAAAATCAAATCAAAATCAAAATCACAAAATAGGGAAAGAATGCCATGAACATTGTACAACTTTCCATTACATTGCATTGTTTCATATAAAGTCCGCATTTACCCAAATTTCACAACAAAGTTTGCATGCATTTGCATCCCTCAAAATCATGTTAACTACATAGATTCCCTACATCTAAATGTCCAAATCTTTTGAATTTGGGATGACCGGCTCTCTCGATGAGTCGATCTCTTGCTTTCTCATAAGGATGGACCCTCGGGTACTAGTACCCTGGTCTTCAGAGGACTACACTCCTCACCAACAGAGGGCTGCATGCCCTCACCTTAAGAGGACTGTGTGTCCTCACTTTCAGAGGACTGCATGTCCTCACCTTCAGAGGGCTACACGCCCTCGCCATCAGAGGACTACATGTCCTCACCTTCGTAGGGCTACACGCCCTCACCTTTAGAGGACCACACGTCCTCACCTTCAGAGGGCTACACGCCCTCGCCATCAGAGGACTGCATGTCCTCACCTTCGTAGGGCTACACGCCCTCACCTTTAGAGGACTACACGTCCTCGCCAACAGAGGGCTGCACGCCCTCACCTTGAGAGGACTACACGTCCTCGCCAACGTAGGGCTACACGCCCTCACCTTTAGAGGACTACACGTCCTCGCCAACAGAGGGCTGCACGCCCTCACCTTCAGAGGGTTACACGCCCTCGCCATCAGAGGACTGCATGTCCTCACCTTCGTAGGGCTACACGCCCTCACCTTTAGAGGACTACACGTCCTCGCCAATAGAGGGCTGCACGCCCTCACCTTGAGAGGACTACACGTCCTCGCCAACGTAGGGCTACACGCCCTCACCTTTAGAGGACTACACGTCCTCGCCAACAGAGGGCTGCACGCCCTCACCTTTAGGGGACTACACATCCTCGCCTTCAGAGGACTCCACGTCCTCACCTTGAGAGGACTACACGTCCTTGCCTTGAGAGGACTACACGTCCTCGCCTTGAGAGGACTACATGTCCTCACCATCAGAGGGCTGCACGCCCTCACCTCCAGAGGACTACACGTCCTCGCCTTGAGAGGGCTACCCGCCCTCGCCTTGGGTACTAGTTACCCTCACCTTCAGAGGACTACATGTCCTCACCTTCGTAGGGCTACATGCCCTCACCTTTAGAGGACTACACATCCTCGCCTTCAGAGGACTGCATGTCCTCACCTTGAGAGGACTAAATGTCCTCGCCTTGAGAGGACTACATGTCCTCACCATCAGAGGGCTGCACGCCCTCACCTCCAGAGGACTACACATCCTCGCCTTGAGAGGACTACATGTCCTCACCATTAGAGGGCTGCACGCCCTCACCTCCAGAGGACTACACGTCCTCGCCTTGAGAGGGCTACTCGCCCTTGCCTTGGGTACTAGTTACCCTCACCTTCAGAGGACTACATGTCCTCACCTTCGTAGGGCTACACGCCCTCACCTTTAGAGGACCACACGTCCTCACCTTCAGAGGGCTACACGCCCTCGCCATCAGAGGACTGCATGTCCTCACCTTCGTAGGGCTACACGCCCTCACCTTTAGAGGACTACATGTCCTCGCCAACAGAGGGCTGCACGCCCTCACCTTGAGAGGACTACACGTCCTCGCCAACGTAGGGCTACACGCCTTCACCTTTAGAGGACTACACGTCCTCGCCAACAGAGGGCTGCACGCCCTCACCTTTAGAGGGTTACACGCCCTCGCCATCAGAGGACTGCATGTCCTCACCTTCGTAGGGCTACACGCCCTCACCTTTAGAGGACTACACGTCCTCGCCAATAGAGGGCTGCACGCCCTCACCTTGAGAGGACTACACGTCCTCGCCAACGTAGGGCTACACGCCCTCACCTTTAGAGGACTACACGTCCTCGCCAACAGAGGGCTGCACGCCCTCACCTTTAGGGGACTACATATCCTCGCCTTCAGAGGACTCCACGTTTTCACCTTGAGAGGACTACACGTCCTCGCCTTGAGAGGACTACACGTCCTCGCCTTAAGAGGACTACATGTCCTCACCATCAGAGGGCTGCACGCCCTCACCTCCAGAGGACTACACGTCCTCGCCTTGAGAGGGCTACCCGTCCTCGCCTCGGGTACTAGTTACCCGCACCTTCAGAGGACTACATGTCCTCACCTTCGTAGGGCTACATGCCCTCACCTTTAGAGGACTACACATCCTCGCCTTCAGAGGACTGCACGTCCTCACCTTGAGAGGACTAAACGTCCTCGCCTTGAGAGGACTACATGTCCTCACCATCAGAGGGCTGCACGCCCTCACCTCCAGAGGACTACACGTCCTCGCCTTGAGAGGACTACATGTCCTCACCATCAGAGGGCTGCACGCCCTCACCTCCAGAGGACTACACGTCCTCGCCTTGAGAGGGCTACTCGCCCTTGCCTTGGGTACTAGTTACCCTCACCTTCAGAGGACTACATGTTCTCACCTTCGTAGGGCTACACGCCCTCACCTTTAGAGGACCACACGTCCTCACCTTCAGAGGGCTACACGCCCTCGCCATCAGAGGACTGCATGTCCTCACCTTCGTAGGGCTACACGCCCTCACCTTTAGAGGACTACACGTCCTCGCCAACAGAGGGCTACACGCCTTCACCTTTAGAGGACTACACGTCCTCGCCAACAGAGGGCTGCACGCCCTCACCTTGAGAGGACTACACGCCCTCACCTCCAGAGGACTATACATCATCGCCTTGAGAGGGTTGCACGCCCTCACCTTTAGAGGGCTACGTGTCCTCATTTTCAGTGTGCTCCACATCCGCACCTTAAGAGAATTTAAGGTCCTCTATCCTTAAATGCTTAACCAAGACTTGCACTCCCGGTTAAGGGACCAGTAGTTTCCTTTTAACGGTCCCTGGGCCACCCCCTGATATTGGAGGACGGCCAACTGTGCAAGCACAACCAGAGAGGGAGGCTATCACACAGCTACTATGCATACCGGGGCAAGATTTCACCCGTGCCGCTGCAAAGAGACGAGTGCGGATCATGCGCACCAACATGACCACTCTTACACAGATATAGATGACATTGCTACTTAGCAACATTCTGCCCAGCGACCGCAATGCCAATCTCCCCCTGCAAAAGTATCAGTTGGTCTGTGTCGTCCCGACATGGGTAAGTATGCATATGGTTCAACTGATTTCTGATACCATCTATTGTTTGCAGGGATCGCACCCACAAAGACACCCAGTGGACCCGGAAAAGTCCAACAGGGCCCTGGGGTTTCCAACTCTGGTTACGGGCCTCTATCAATCCTACAGGGTGCCCGTACCCCCCCGGCAAGGGATCGCGCTTGCAAGACACCTAGTGGACCCGAAGAAGTCCAACAGGGTCTTGGAGTTGTCAAGCTCTAATTACGGGTCTCTGTCAGTTCTACAGAGTACCTGTCACCTCCAGCAAGGGCATCAGGCCCCCTACTAATCGAGCTTTCATCAAGAAGTACTGCGTCTCCAGGCAGGCGCAGGGCGAAACACCACAGCAGCCTGGGGATGGCCGGCAGCGGGCAACAGACGCACCGCCATCACCTCTAGAGTTCACCTCAGCTCATCCACAAAAAGGTTAGAGCGTTGCCTACGACACATGGCCGACCAGCAGGCGACCAAGTCCAAAGCCAAAGGTAAGCAAAGTACTAGGTCCATGACCGACAAGTCATAAGGCGTCCAGCTAAAGACGTTAAAGAAGCGCTACTAGGAGGCAACCTAGTACCTTTTGAATCTATGCTTGTTATTTGATCACTTTTTATAGTAGGACGCACCTAGTTGCTCATGATCCTGGGGATTTAAATAAAACAAGCGCAAGCTCGGAAGGTAGTCATACCTCACAAAATATATATATGTATGTTTAGGTAGTGAAAATACCTTAGATATGCATGTATGTAAACAAAAAAACACTTCACAAAATATATATATGTATGTTTAGGTAGAAAGATACCTTAGATATGCATGTATGTAAACAAAAAACACTTCACAAAATATATATATGTATGTTTAGGTAGAAAGATACCTTAGATATGCATGTATGTAAACAAAAAAATACTTCACAAAATATATATATGTATGTTTAGGTAGAGAGATACCTTAGATGTGCGTGTATGTAAACAAAAAAATACTTCACAAAATATATATTTGTATGTTTAGGTAGAGAGATACCTTAGATGTGCGTGTATGTAGCAAAAAAATACCTCGCAAAACATATATATGTATGTTTAGGTGGCAAGATACCTTGGATATGCATGTATATAGCAAAAATACCTCACAAAAATATGCACATGTTTAGGTAGCAAAATACCTCATGAAAAAAAAAGAAGAAAAAAAAAACAAACAAGAAAAAGAAATAAACAAATGATAATGATAAAAAAAAAAGAAGGAGAAAAAAAGAAAAATAAGTTGTCAAGCTGAAAAACCAACATGCTTTTGAAAAGAGATGACTTCCAACTTTTCTTTGGAAAAATTCACTGATCATAACTAGTTTTTGAAAAAATGTGTATACACCTGAAGGGTGAATGTTGTGAAGATTTTCCCAGACGCCCAAAATGGACTCGGATGAATGCACAAATTGATAAAAGAACATATTTTGGAAACATTGGGTTGATTCAAAATAGAGGAAATGAATCCTGAGCCCTAGCATCACATGACCATAAAAATTTGAGACTTGAGCGTCCACATAGGTGCATGCATGACCAGTTTTGCATAAAATTTCCAAATCATCATTTTTGCATTTGTGTCATGGAAATAATGTGGGGCATCCCTTTTATCCTTGAACCAAACCAAACCCTGACATGTATCATGTCTAGCCATTCTACAAGCTTTGAGCCAAAATCCTGACTCACCATAAACCTTGACCCAGGGTGAGAATGTCAATTCTTACCCTCGGAAGCAAAAAAAAAGGGGAGAGGGAAAATTTCCAATCAAAGAGGAAGCAAAAAAGGAGAGAAGGAAAATTTCCAATCAAAGGAAAAAAAGAGAGGAAAGGGAATTCCCAATCAAAGAGTGGGAGAAAGCAAAAAGAAAAGAAAGAAAATTCCCAATCAAAGAATGGGAGAAAGAAAAAAGAGAAGAAGAAAGGGAAGAAAGTTCCCGATCAAAAAAAATAATATGTAGAAAGGTCTTTGGACCGGACAATATCTGAACAATACAGAATTGTCACCAAATGAATAAAAAGAAGGAAAGGGAACCATGACCTAAAATGGTCTTCCCCCTTTAGTTGCCAGGCAAAATCTTGTGCGCTAGCAACCTTTTTTCGCCCCGCACTAAACCAGAACAGAAAAGGAAAAAGCCAGAAAAATCAAAAGCCAAAAACACACAAAAGCCGAAAAAAAAACCACCAAAAGAACCCATTCCCAAGGGAAGTCCTATTGATCCATGATCACGCATATAATTTTTGATTTGATAGGAAATAATTTGCAAAGTCAAGTCATGACATATCTATGGTTCGGAATTAGGATGAAACACTTACCTGTGCGAGATTGATACACTTTGAGTGGATTTCTTCTATTTTTGTCGAACCCAGTGTTTCCTCTAAATGGTCATTTAGAAACGAAATGCTAACATCCAAAATCTCATTTATGGTTATGGGGGATCCCATCAGCAGACTCTCCTTCCCTGGTAGACGCATTGTTTGTCACTCAAAAAAGCATATGCTGCTCTAAACAGTTGGAATATTTGTCTCTTTGCTAAAGCATGTTTGCATTTTAGTGGAGAAAACACCGAGACTTTTTCAAGTCTCACAAGTTATCCAGAACTACGTAGGTCTGAGTTCCTCATTGGAGGATACGTAGGAGCAAGAGCCTCGCTTTTGTCGACCACACCGCTTTTGTTGCCATGACCCAAGAGCTGGTAGCCCGCGGAGACACCTTACGGTTATCCGCACCTCGTCATTCAGTGACCCCAAGTGTGATTGACGAGCAGAGGCCAATGTGGTCATCTGCGCCCTTTCCGGAGATGTCAGCATTTTCCGATGGAGACTTTTCAAGTCTCACAAGTTATCCAGAACTACGTAGGTCTGAGTTCCTCATTGGAGGATACGTAGGAGCAAGAGCCTGGATTTTGTCGGCCGCCCCATAATCTTTGTCATACTGACCCTGAGGTCACGTGACATGCACCCTTGTATCATCCAGAGGCGGCGGGCCCGATGATACGCGGAGATACCTTACGGTTATCCGCACCCTTTTGTCATCCAGAGGCGGCGGGCCCGATGACAAGCAGAGACAAAATTTGGTCATTCTGCACCCTTGTATCATCCAGAGGCGGCGGGCCCGATGATACACGGAGATACCTTAAGGTTATCCGCACCCTTTTGTCATCTAGAGGCGGCGGGCCCGATGACAAGCAGAGACAAAATTTGGTCATTCTGCACCCTTGTATCATCCAGAGGCGGCGGGCCCGATGATACGCGGAGATACCTTACGGTTATCCGCACCCTTGTATCATCCAGAGGCGGCGGGCCCGATGATACGCGGAGATACCTTACGGTTATCCGCACCCTTTTGTCATCCAGAGGCGGCGGGCCCGATGACAAGCAGAGACAAAATTTGGTCATTCTGTACCCTTGTATCATCCAGAGGCGGCGGGCCCGATGATACGCGGAGATACCTTACGGTTATCCGCACCCTTTTGTCATCCAGAGGCGGCGGGCCCGATGACAAGCAGAGACAAAATTTGGTCATTCAGCACCCTTGTATCATCCAGAGGCGGCGGGCCCGATGATACGCGGAGATACCTTACGGTTATCCGCACCCTTTTGTCATCCAGAGGCGGCGGGCCCGATGATACGCGGAAATACCCGAGTGGTTATCCGTATAAACATTCTTTTGCTATCTGTAAGACAGAACGCTTGATAGCATGCAGAGACTGACATAGTCTTCTGCACCTTTTGTTCCTCCGGGAACAACAAGTCATTTACATGCGGAAATTTTATGGTCACCCGCGACTCTCATCAAATCGAGAGGAACGAAATTTGTGTCTTATCTTTACTTTCCTTTTATCTCCAATAAAAGACAAGTAAAGAGGGGCAACTGTCATACCCTAATTTCGTCCGGGGACCTTTGCTTGATGACATGCGACCTTTCTTTGGTCCTTGTGAGGTGCTTGGCATCCATCATTAAGCAATTTGTGAAATTCCAGGACATGCCAAAAAACCAAAAAATATTGATGCACAATCCGTAAGTTTCCGTGACACACCGGAGATCAAATGGAAGCATCGTTGCATAATTAAGTGAGGTTCCGTAACATTCCGTAAGTCAAAAAGGGGATGATTATGCAATCCGCAAGGTTCCGTAACATTACGGAAAGAAAACAAGTATCGTTACGAAATTCGTAAGTTTCCGTAACTTTACGAAAAAAGAATCACCAAAAAAAAAAGCAGAGGGGGTGTACTTAGTAGAAATGGGGGTGCAAATAGCACCCAGGCCCACTTGGGCCCTCCAAAAGGCAACCTGGCTCGCCTGGGCGAGCTGGGCGGCAACCATCTCCCCTATTTTGCTATAAATAGGGGAGGAAGTGAAGAAGAAAAGGGTTCAGCCCCTTAGGCACTTCTCTCTCTTTCGAATTTGCTTGGAAAAAATTGTTTCCGTGAAGAAAATCTAAGCCGAGGCGCTTCCGAAACGTTTCCGTAACGTTTTCCGTGAAGAATTTCGCGAAGGTTTCGACCGTTCTTCGACGTTCTTCATTCGTTCTTCATTCGTTCTTCATCGTTCTTCGATCTTCAACGGGTAAGTACCTCGAACCAAGCTTTTCGATTCATTCTATGTACCCTTGGTGGTCCACATTGTGTTTCGTGCATTTTTATTCTCGTTCTGTTTACTTTTTATACCCCCTCTTGACGTGCTTAAGCCATTTTACTTAAGTCATTTCTCGCTTAACTTAAAAATAAAATAAGTTTCCACCGAACGTTTGAATTGTATTATCCGTTAACTTTGGTTAAAATGAATTCCGACCGTTCGGTCGTGTCGTAACCACGTTGGAAATCAAAAAGAGGTAAAAAATAATATAATAATCAAAAAACATCTTTTAGTAAAAGAAAGCGGAAAATCAATCGGACGTTTTCTCTTTGGGATTTCTCATTCTTAATCGAATTGATTAATAACTAAAGTGAAACTAAAGGCTAAAATCAATTCGCCTAGTCAAGCTCGTCCATAAAAATAGGCTTTTGAAGTTTGTCATTTCAATTTCTCACTAAGTAAAATGGATCATTTTTAAGGTCCAACGCCTTAAAATGATCACCACTTAAGTAAAAAAGAATCACTTGACAAAAAGAAAGAACTACGTAGGTCTGAGTTCCTCATGGAGGATACGTAGGAGCAAAAGCCCCGCTTTTGTCGACCACTCCAAGAGATCGTTAATGGTCCAATGCCTTAACGTTTCTCATCTTTCAAAATCAAAAGACCGTTTAATGGTCCAACACCTTAAATGACCTTTTGTTCAATAAAAACATACTTTGCAAAAAAGACAAAAACAACTTAACCAAACACTTTGTTCCGAAAGAACTACGTAGGTCTGATTTCCTCATCGCAAATTGAGGAATACGTAGGAGCAAAGGGAAACACCCTTGTCGACCACAAAAAGAGAAAAATATAAAAAGGGTATAAAGGATATAAGGACATAAAAGGGAACTAAAAAATCAAAAGTCATGTTTGCACATTCGATTAAAGGCTGCCGTCCCTTGGGACGGACGTATGGGGTGCTAACACCTTCCCCGTGCGTAAATACAACTCCCGAACCTTTCACTTAAAAGTTCGTAGATCGCGTCTTTTCCGGTTTTTCCGATGTTTCCCTCAAATAAACGTTGGTGGCGACTCCGCGCGTATTCCTTTCATGGAACACGCATCCCGCGAGTCTCGCATCGCCCTCCCGCCGAAGGGTAGGTTGCGACACTTGGGATGATCCACACTTGCTCAAGATAAGAGCTAACAATCTTCTAAGAAGATGTGTGACCCAAGAAGAAGCCAAGCGTATACTATGGCATTGCCACAACTCTCCATGTGGTGGCCATTATGGTGGAGATAAGACGGCGGCCAAGGTTTTGCAATCCGGATTCTTTTGGCCCACACTCTTTAAAGATGCTCACCAGCATGTGCTACACTGTGATCAATGTTAGAGGATGAGAGGTATATCAAGAAGAAATGAATTACCTTTACAAAGTATCATGGAGGTTGAGGTATTTGATTGCTGGGGGATTGATTTTGTAGGTCCCTTCCCTTTGTCTTTTGGCAATGAATATATACTGGTGGTTGTTGACTATGTTTCTAAATGGGTTGAAGCAATGGCTACCCCGCATAATGATGCCAAGACTGTGGTGAAATTTCTGAAGAAGGATATTTTCTCAAGATTTGGGGTACCTAGAATTCTGATTAGTGATGGACGTACACACTTCTGCAATAATCAGTTACAGAAGGTTCTGAAACAATGTAATGTGACACACAAAGTAACATCACCTTATCACCCTCAGACCAATGGGCAAGCAGAAGTATCAAACAGGGAGTTGAAATTTTTTTTGGAGAAGACTGTAGCTTCTACTAAAAAAGACCGGTCCATCAAATTAGATGATGCTTTATGGGCATACAAAACAACATTCAAGACTCTTATAGGATTATCCTTATTTCAGATGGTGTACGACAAGTCTTGTCATTTACCAGTGGAAATGGAATATAAAGCATACTGGGCCTTGAAATTTTTGAACTTTGATGAAGTTGCATCCAGAGAACAAAGGAGGCTGCTGCTCTTGGAGTTGGAAGAGATGAGATTTACTGCTTATGAATCTTCAAAGCTGTATAAAGAAAAGGTTAAAAAGTATCATGACAAAAAGTTGCTCAAGAAGGACTTTCAGCCAAGACAACAGGTGTTGCTTTTCAACTCAAGACTTAAATTGCTTCCTGGAAAGCTTAAATCAAAGTGTTCTGGACCATTGACTATCAAGAAAGTTTGACTATATGGAGCAGTGGAGCTTTGTGATCCTCAATCTAAAGATCCTGATAGGACATGGGTAGTGAACGGACAAAGGTTTAAACAATACCATGGTGGAGCTATGGAAAGATTGAACACTGTTCTTCGCTTGGATCTTGGATAACAGGACGATGCGTCAAGCTAGTGACGTTAAAAGAGCGCTTACTAGGAGGCAACCCAACTTTTCTTTCCCTTTTCTATTTTCATTCTTATCTCTTACATGTAGTTAGGATATCTTGCTTGTGATTGCGATTAATTTTAGCTTGTTTAGTAATGAACAAGGGGCTTTAAGCTTGTGTGAAGAGATAGACAGAAAAAGACTCAGAAATTTTTTGCAATTGTCAATCCACTAAGCGCAGACCTTGCGCTAAGCGCTTAGTCTTCACGCGCTAAGCCGAGCTTGCTCGTGCTAAGCGCTCAGACCCCTGATTGGTTGGCTGAATAGTTCAACTAAGTGCACATCACTGTGTTGAGCCCTATATCTTTGCGGTAATTGAACTTTAACCTGTGGGCTTAGCGTGGATGATGCGCTAAGCGCGACTTCTACTATGTAAACATTTCATTATATCAGCACTAAGCGCGCTATCCTACGCTAAGCCCCAGATCCATTTTGTAACTTGAGCTTTTAAGCTAGGCTTAGCTGGCCAGGAGGCGCTAAGCGCCAATCTCTTACGGTTTTTGAACTCTTGGAAGTGCACTAAGTGCGGCTGTTGCGCTAAGCCTAAACTATTCTCTATAAGTTGAAGCTTGATGGTACGCTAAGCCTCACATCTCAAGCTAAGCGCATATTGCAGAAAAAAAAAATTGGTGTTGCAGAAAGCGCTAAGCGCAGCTTGCCGTGCTAAGCCCCAAATGCTTACGAAATTTTACAACTTCGAGTTGGGCTTAGCGCGAGGCTAGGCTAAGCGCTAGTGTTTTAAACTCAAACATCACATTGGCATACTAAGCGCAACTGTGTGCTAAGTGCGCCATACGAATTTTAGTTTTTAAAAATCAAAGGCAAAGGCACTTAGGTGTTACCTTTGCACCCAAACCTCTGCACCTTCTTACCCTTGAGCACTTGTGTACTTTCTGCTATGTGTGTACTGCTTCTCTGCATCATCTTTACTTCATCTCAAGAAAAATCCAAGTAAGTTAGCACATTTCTATTTTTATTTTTTTCATTATTCAAACCTTAGTATAGATGACTTCTTCTTTTTCTTAGTTAGTTGCTGTTAGGTTAAGGTTATTAGTTTTAGGGTTAGTCAATGTAGGAATTTAGGTAACCTAGAAGCCCATTAGGGGCAATGTGGCTGAAAGGGGTGAAGACCCCTGTGGTTCTGTCTGGAAATCACGATGAACGCGCTAAGCATGCCTGTGCGCATAGCCTGTTCATTGCAACTGTTAAAATTTTGGATTTCCAGATGAACGCACTAAGCAGACCATGTAGCGCTAAGCACGTTCATCCCTGTTGATGAACTTAAGTGATAAGCCTGCTAAGCGTATCTGTGCACTAAGCGGGACCAGTGTTCTAACATTTAGGGTTTTGAGAATTTTTGTTTAGCTCTAAGCCGGACCTGTACGGCTAAGTGCCACTTTGCTTGTGTAAGTTTTCCTTTGTAATAAGGCTAAGCGCGTTTGTGCGCTAAGCCCTTGTTGTGTGTTGAGCTAAGCGCCCTGCTGCGCTAAGCTCAACTCCCTCACTGTCTTTTAAGTTTTTGTAGTCAGGCTAAGCATGCCCCGAGTGCTAAGCTTGAGTGTCTTTCTATTGAGGCTGAGCTAAGCGCCAGCATGCTGCGCTAAGCTCCAACCCTCTTCGGTTTTGAAAATTGTAGACTTAGGCTAAGCTCAGGTGTGCGTTAAGCCTATTCTGCAGAAAAAAATGGTTTTTGTGTCTTCGAGTTAAGCGCCAGCTTGCTGTGCTTAGCGCTTGAGTAAAATTTCATAAGGCGCGCTAAGCTCAGCATGTTGCGCTAAGTGCCTAGTCAAAATTTTAGTTTTATTTTTCTGTTTTTGTGAAAATAACCTGTACTAATCTCTTGTGTTTGTCTTATATTTTGTAGATGGCATCTTAGAAGAGGAAAACACCCTATACACCTACCCAAGCCAAATTCGATAGATCCATATTCACATCCCAAGAGGCTTGGGAGAGATATATAGACATTGTGGTGCCTCACAAGCTACTACCAAAAAGGAATGTGATAGTTTATTACACAGAGTTTGACGAGTTCAAGGAGGAACTCGAAAGAAGACATTGGGATGAGAAGCTGACTAATTTTTCTAACAACAGTATAGGCATTGCCATTGTGAAGGAATTTTATGCCAACCTCTATGACCCCGAGGATAAATCACCTAAGTAGGTGAGGGTGAGAGGTCACTTAGTGAAATTTGATGAAGATACTCTTAACACATTTCTGAAGACCCCTATAGTGCTGGAAGAGGAGGAGAATTTGTGCACTTATTCCAGGTTTGCACTCCTGAGGCCTGATCCAAAGAAGCTGGCTGCTAAGCTTTGTATCTCAGGGAGGGGATTTGAGCTTAATGCTGATGGACAGCCTTTGAAGATTCTGAGGAAGAACATGACCACTCTAGCTCAGGCATGGAGAAATTTTTCCTTTTCTAACCTTATTGCTACCTCCCACACATATGATGTCACCTTGGACAGAGCCAAGTTGATTTATGGTATTATTATGAAGATGAATATGAACTTGGGGTACCTCATCTCCCACCAGATCTCTTTGATTGCACAACATGACACATCCAGACTTGGATTCCCTGCCTTGATCACAGCTCTATGCAAGGACAGAGGAGTCCAGTCAGATTCAAGATCCTTGGAGAACTTGAGCCCTGGCATTAACTTGGCTTATATTAAGAAGAACTGTTGGAATCTCAATGATCCAACAGTGACATTTAGAGGGCCAAGGAAGGCTAGGGGTAAGAGATCAGAGGTCCCCACAACTTCAGCACCACCTGAGGCACCAACTCCTTCTTCTTCCACAACTCCAGTTATCCCATCTGCATCCACTCAGAGACCACTTCCTGCTCCTATATCTGCAGGACCATCAGATTTTATTTTTACACCATAGATGCTGCACTCCATGCACCATAGCATTCACAGGGGGCAATCCATTATCATTCTGAGCCTTCAGGGCTTAGGCTTGCCATCCATCATGAGCATGGAGGAGTTTGATGCACAAGTGGCCTGACCACGAGCCCAGCCTTCTCCTTTTGGAGGGGGTGGGGCCTCCGCAGCCCAGGAGCCTACTTCTGAGGAGCCAGCAGCAGCAGTAGAGGGGGAGGATGTGCTCACCCCTCTTGAGCCTTCTTATTTTGATGCAGGTATACACATGGCTCAGGAGGAGGATGCTTCTATAGACCAGATCCCAGAGCCATCCCCAGCACCCATACCTGATGATGCCACACCATCTGAACCAGCACCTGAGTTAGAGTAGCCTATTTCTTAGGATTCACCAGCTACTCAGGTGTTGGACCTTAATGAGCATGCACAAGAGCAACCACAGGAGCAGGACATTTAAATTTGTGCATCTTGAACATTTTAGTTTATTTTCAGTTATTTTATGATTTTTGTTCAGTCATTTTAATTTTAGTTTTTATATTTCAGTTCTTTAAATTTCAGTTATTTAAATTTCAGTTATTTAAATTTCAGCACTTTGAGTTGTTTGCTTGTACCAAAAAGCTTGTTTGAATAGTGAATTGATTGAAAATGATATGCAGTGGATTATTTTGCATGAGATGAGTGTTTGAGAATGATTTGAATGAGTAATTGTATGATTTGAATGGATTGGAATGATTAGATAATTGTTTTGATCAAGCTTGTAGCCATTAGAAGAGAATGAGCATGTGATTAGAAGTATGACTGAAAATGTAAGTCAGTTTGTCAGATTGATTGTGAAGGAATGCATTAACTGTATCCCGATGAGAGTGTGATCCTTAAATTTTGAGAGAAACAACTATCATTTAATACTGAATTTTGCATGAATCTTTGAAGTATGGACTGAATGCATGAAATTGAGGATGATGAAGGCCATGTTTGATTGTGATGGCTACTTAGCCAAAAAGCTGACCATGTGCTTGAATGAATTATCCCTTGTACCCAGTTTGAGCTGAATGAATAGATTGATTGAACCCTGAGCCTATACAATATTATCTCCTGCTACCTTGACTTAGGTTGTAAGAGAGCATCATCCACAGGAAGCGTGGTTCAAAGCAAATTTGTCCCAAATTTGGGGGAGTAATTATCAAGGTAAATTTGTTCCAAATTTGGGGGAGGCACTGGGTAAGAATGGAAGTGGTCAAAGTAAACACCATACACACACTATTTCAGTACATACACATAATGTCTCTGTATATATGGTATTAAAAAAAACTGTATGATGGAAGCTTTCTTGTGGAGCTTCTATGGAGGCTGGATCTTTGAGCTTCAATGAGGTCCTTCAATGGTGATTTTCCACCATGGAGATGCAGTAGACGGCAAAGGAGAATAGGAGAGGGGAGGCACCATCCACTAGGGAATAAGCCATGGAAGAAGGAGCTTCACCACCAAAAATGTGCCTTGGATAAGAAGCTTGAAGAGGATGCTTTAATGGAGGAAAAGAAAGAAAGAAGGGGGAGCACGAAATTGAAGGAATAAAAGAGGGAGAGAAGTGTAAATTTGAAGTGTGTCTCATAAGACTTTCATTCATCAAAGTTACAACAAGTGTTACACAAGCTTCTATTTATAAACTAGGTAGCTTCCTTGAGAAGCTTTCTTGAGAAAACTTCCTTGAGAAGCTTCTTTGAGAAAACTTCCTTGAGAAGCTAGAGCTAAGCTACACACACCCTTCTAATAACTAAGCTCACCTCCTTGAGAAGCTTCCTTGAGAAGATTCCTAAAGAAGCTAGAGCTTAGCTACACACACCTCTCTAATAGCTAAGCTCACCTCCTTGAGATGAGAAGCTATAGCTTAGCTACACACCCCCTGTAATAGCTAAGCTAACCCTATTCCAAAAATACATGAAAATACAAAAAAAAGTCCCTACTACAAAGACTACTCAAAATGCCCTGAAATACAAGGCTAAAACCCTATACTACTAGAATGGCCAAAATACAAGGCCCAAAAGAAGGAAAAACCTATTCTAATATTTACAAAGAAGAGTGGATCCAACCTTGACCCATGTGCTCAAAAATTTACCCTAAGGTTCATGAGAACCCTAGGGCCTTCTTTAGTAGCTCTACCCAATCCTCTTGGAGGCTTCTATCCAATACCCTTGGGGGTAGGATTGCATCATCCCCTCCACCTTGGAAAGGATTTGACCTCAAATCCCAAGGTTCTTCATACTCTGGGTTCTTTCCCTCGACACCTATAAAAAGAATAAAAACATATGTATTAGTGGTGTTGGGTATGCTAGAGTAGGGTAAGGTCTGAAAAACCCTTTCATGGACATCTTCCCATGAAGGAACATGGTTCCTCACCAACTCAATGAGTGGTGCTAAAGTATAGAAAAATATAGGACAAACCTTTTATAAAAGTTTGTTAAGTCATGGCAGCCCCAGGTTTCCCTTATACTTGGTGGAGTGGGCCAATCAGGAATGACCTTTATTCTCTTAGGGTTTGTGGGAACCCCTTTATCACTATTTAAAAAATTAAGGAAAGTAATGCAATAAACTGTACCTTTTTTCTGTATTTTCATGTTGATTATTCCTACAAAAAAGTACGACAAACCTAAGGTGTCCCATATGAGCACCTAGGTTTGTAACAAAACCAAAAATAAGAACAAACCTACCTAATGAGTCCCTATGTACATGAATCATGAAGATGTTAGGTGGATGAATGATTTTACAAAAGAGGGTTGCAACACTCAACACATTCATCATATCACTTATTTTAGGGATTTTGTGCCTAATAATACCTATTTTGGGCACCAATAAAGCACAAGGATTTAAGCTCTTACGAACCAAACCCTCATCCAACAAATTTTTTACTTGAGGAATAACCTCAAGCCCAAGAGGTGTGACAGTGCTAACAAGTGTCTTTTTACAAAGGAGAAGATGTGGAGGTTGTCTAGGAGGGGAAGTTTCTTTAATATTTGTCTTTATTTCAAAATGTCTTTCCTTCTTAGCTAACCTCTTGGAGGAGACACTTACCTCCTTACACTCCTCCTTAACCATTAAAGTTTGTCCATCTTCTTGGGGGTAGATTTCTTCACTAGATTCTTCCTCTTTTGCTTCTTCACTTTCACTAGAGGAAGGTGAAGTAGTAGCCTCATCTTGGCTACTATAAATGTCTTGGCCCCTCATAATCATGGTTTTCTTGGTGGGGCATTGAGAAGTAATGTGTCCTCTTCCAAGACATTCAAAGCACTTTATAGAGCTAGTCTTTTCTTACATATTAGCCTTAAGAGGTTGCTTTTCTATTGTGTTCCCCTTATCATCTTTGGGCTTAGAAGGTGTCACCCCTAAGATTCCTTGACCTTGGTCTTTATTTGGATAAGAGTGAGAGCCATAAGATTTTGAAGTAGACTTCCTTTAAAGTTGTTGCTCTACCCTTATTTTCCAATCTAAGTTAGCCTCTACATTGTCCTTCCCATGGAAGTATGGGAGGTTAATGTTAGCCTCTTGAGGCTTTCTTTCCTTTTCTCTCCTATGGGAGTGAGGCCTAAAATGTGACCTATGTCTTCCTTACAGCGGAAATTAAAAAGTGTAGGGAAGAAGAAGACAAACACAAGAATTTTATATTGGTTCGACAACAACACGTGCCTACATCCAGTCCCCAAGCAACCACCGATTCTTGAGATTTATTTCAACCTTGTAAAATCCTTTACAAGCAAAGATCCACAAGGGATGTACCCTCCCTTGTTCTCTTTGAACAACCAAGTGGATGTACCCTCCACTTTACAAGCAAAGATCCACAAGGGATGTACCCTCTCTTGTTCTCAGTTACAACAACCCAAGTAGATGTACCCTCTACTTGTACCACAAAGGATGTACCCTCCAATGTGTTAAGACAAAGAATTCTCAGGCGGTTTGTCCTTTGAATCTTTGTAAGGGGAAACAAAAGATATCTCAAACGGTTAGTCCTTTGAGATATTTTGTTTAAGGGGAAGGGAAGAATCAAAAGAATTCTCAGGCGGTTAGTCCTTTGAATTCTCTTGGAAAGGGAGAAGGGAGACACAAAAGAATTCAGGCGGTTAGTCCTTCGTTCTTTTGGAAAAGGGAGAAGAGAGACACAAAAAGAATTCAGGCGATTAGTCCTTGTTGAATTCTTTTTGTCAAAGGGAGAAGAGAATGAAAAGATATAGCACACTTTTGTTTTCTACAGAATTTTCACTTGCAGAAGAACAAAGTTTGGACAACAAAAAACTTAGAAAGATTTTTGGCAAAGGAAGAAGAAGAAAGATGAGTAGGAAAGAATTCTTAAAGAATTGTAAAGGTTGTAGAGGTTTCAAGGTTTCTCAAAAGTTGTTCAAGAAGTTGTTATGAATGCAAGTCAAGGTCTTGCTTTTATAGACTCTTCATGTCTGGTCAAGAAAACCATTGGAAGAGTTATAACCTTGAGAAAATCATGTCAAGAGTTACATCTCTTGACCTTTTATTCAAAACTTGTCACTGGTAATCGATTACCATAATCATGTAATCGATTACACAATGCATTTTATGAAAAGATGTGACTCTTCACAATTGAATTTGAATTTCAACATTCAAATACACTGGTAATCGATTACCAATATATTGTAATCAATTACACCATTTAAAAATCATTTGGAACGTTGCAAATTCAGTTAAAAACTTTTTGAAATCAAATTTTATCACTGGTAATCGATTACAGGAAATTGGTAATCGATTACCAGAGAGTAAATACTTTGGTAACTTTAGAAAAATTTGAGAAAACTCTTTTGTAAAACAAAATTGTGCTATGTTTGGTTTTTGAAAAATCCTTTTCAATACTTCCCTTATGAAGTCTTGACTTGTTGCTTCTTGATTTCTTCTCTTGAATCTTGAATTCATCTTCTCTTGAATCTTGATTCTTCTTGATGTCTTTTCTTGAATCTTGAAATCAACTTCTCTTGAATCTTGAATCTTCTTTATTTCTTCTAATGAATCTTGAAATTAATCTTGATCTTGAACTTGTTGACTCAATCTTGACATCATTCTTTTGGGATTTTTGTCATCATCAAAACTACTTGATTGATCATCATGAAGCTTGCTTCTACAACAATCCTAAGGGAAAATTTCCTAAAATTATTACACACAAATGGAAGTAGGGTGAGCTATTGGAGGCTCCCAACTTACTTCCAATGAAAGGCCTTTTTGTTACAAAATTTGAAAGCAATGAAAGTAAGTAAATTGTCAATTACAAAATTACAAAAAGGTCCTCAAGTTTTGGTGGTTGTTCTCTCTTTGGTGATTCACTCAATTTGGAGTGCTTCTTAGTCCAATAGCTCTTAAGGTGGTTGGCCCCTTGCTTCTTGACTCAAATTCTTCAAGGGATGGCACCAATCCTCCTTTCCAATTCCCTATGTGGCAACTCACAAACAAGGAAACAAAGAGACAAGCAATAACCAAAGACAAAAAAAAAATGAAATGAAAGCTAAACCAATGGAGTTTTAACAAGAAAATGTTTCAAGGATTATTCAACAATTAAAACAATGAAAAAGACATAGAAGCAAGCTAGGACTCAAAGAGAAACTTAGAATGGCTATAGAGTAGAGTAAAGAAAACTAAAAAAAGACTCAACAAACCTCTAGCTTTGGCACTTGTTTTCACACTAATTTTCAATTGAAATTTTAGAACTAAGATTGGTAAAAAATAGGCACCAATTATAGAATAAATTTTGAGTCAAAACAACAAGCACACTTCCCTTTCACCTTTTTTTAGCATGGAATATTGATTGCTTAGGGCTTACTTTCAACCTTCCTATGTATGTTGAACTCACCAGGCTTGTTTACTAGAATTTTAGGAGTTCAATATTCACTTAGAATCAAAATTTTAGCCAGCAATTCAATCACCAAAACTCAAATTCACAATAGACACAATCATAAGGAAACCTAAAAGTTCAAGAAAAGGTTCACAATCAAAGACTCTCTAAGAATTTTGTATGAACATGTTAAGGACTAATTAGCATTCAAGATTTGACTCAAATCAACTAATAGGCTAAAATAATTTCATACACTCATGAACAAATGAGTTAGACAAAGAAACAAGAAAAATAAAATTCAGCACAACATAAGAAATGTTATGTGACAAGTTTCATGACTAGACATGACTTCTATGACAAAACAACAATAGGTGAACAAGTCACTCAATATTTTTGAGGTTTTCTTCTACTTTAATGTTTTTGTAAGAATTTTATGGTTTAGGTTTCAGCCACAAAAAAATAGCACGACAAAACTCAAAGGAACCTAAACTCAACACAATTCATGGTTTAAGAACAAGAACAAGAAATTTGAACCATAGAAAATCAAATCTAGCTTATATAGCAAGTTTAATCAGTGGAAACTCTAAAGAATCATGTTAAAAACGTTTATCACAAGACATGTGAGGAGATACATGGAGAAAAATGAAGAAACAACAATGGAAGAGAAGGTAAAGCAAAAAATTAATGGAGGTTCAAGGAGCACCTACTTGAAGCTCTTGTGCTCTGATTACCACTTGATGGAAGCTTGCTTGTGGAGCTTCTATGGAGGATGGATCTTTGATCTTCAATGAGGTCCTTCAATGGTGATTTTCCACCATGGAGATGCAGCGGAAGGCAAAGGAGAAGAGGAGAGGGGAGGCCCCATCCACAAGGTAATAAGCCATGGAAGAAGGAGCTTCACCACCAAGAATGTGCCTTGGATAAGAAGCTTGAAGAGGATGCTTTAATGGAGGAAAAGAAAGAAAGAAGGGGGGAGCACGAAATTGAAGGAATAAAAGAGGGAGAGAAGTGGAACTTTGAAGTGTGTCTCATAAGACTTTCATCCATCAAAGTTACAACAAGTGTTACACATGCTTCTATTTATAGACTAGGTAGCTTCCTTGAGAAACTTTCTTGAGAAAACTTCCTTTAGAAGCTTCTTTGAGAAAACTTCATTGAGAAGCTAGAGCTTAGCTACACATCCCTCTAATAACTAAGCTCACCTCCTTGAGAAGCTTCCTTGAGAAGATTCATAAAGAAGCTAGAGTTTAGCTACACACACCTCTCTAATAGCTAAGCTCACCTCCTTGAGATGAGAAGCTAGAGCTTAGCTACACACCCCCTATAATAGCTAAGCTCACCCCCATTCCAAAAATACATGAAAATACAAAAAAAAGTCCCTACTACAAAGACTACTCAAAATGCCCTGAAATACAAGGCTAAAACCCTATACTACTAGAATGGCCAAAATACAAGGCCCAAAAGAAGGAAAAACCTATTCTAATATTTACAAAGAAGAGTGGATCCAACCTTGACCCATGGGCTCAAAAATCTACCCTAAGGTTCATGAGAACCCTAGAGCCTTCTTTAGTAGCTCTAGCCCAATCCTCTTGGATTTTTCTATCGAATACCATTGGGGGTAGGATTGCATCACTGTAAGTACAAATGAAATTAATAAGTGCGTATGCTGCAAAATAATGAAATGAAGCTGAGTGCCTAACTAAAAGGCTAGTATGGGATGTGAATGAATAAAAAAGTGAAGGCTTATCTATGGATGAATGCTCTCCTAGAACCTAAGCTTTTGAATCCTAGAGAAACCATTTTGGAAGCCTAACCCCATTACCAGCCTAGAAAGTCCTTCGGATTCAATTTTGTGTGTTTATTGTTGTATGACATGAGATGAAATGCAAAGGTTGGTTGATGATCCTTCCTTGATGTAATGGGACTAAACACTTGAGCTTTAGTGAAACAATGACTATGAGGTTTGGTTGATGATCCTTCCTTGATTTCTGCCATCCTTACTAGCTTATTTCAATTATGACTCTAATGTGCATGTTTCTATCTTTGAAAAGCTGCATGTTTGTGAAAATCAATTGATTGAAGCAGTCCATGATATTCAGTTCATATGGTTGAATTTCTCTATGAAGCAAACACCATTTTTGAGTGATCATTGTAGCTTGTCACTTGAGGACAAGCGAACTGTTCTTTCTTTGCTTGAGGACAAGCAAAACTGTAAATTTGGGAGAGTTTGTTAGTCGTCTTATATGACTAACTTTTGTATAGAATACATTGTCCAAAACTTGTACAGTTCCCCAATTTATGGTTATTTTGTAGTGATTTTTGTAAATAAATCTTGTTTTATGGTTAAAGTTGTCTCTAGAATATGTCCATTGGATTTAATGATGAAATATGTGCAATTTCAGGTGAAAATGAGGCTAAGTCATGAAGTGCTAAAAGTGACAGTCGAGCTTAGCTCATCAGTGGGCTAAGCACGCATCCATCGCTAAGCACAGCTTCAGCATGCTTAGTGCGACAGAAGAATCTGGCAGGGCATCATCATCAAGGCAGCACACTAAGCACGAGATCAGTGCGCTAAGCGCAATAGTTGTCTTCAACCAGGCTCAGCGCATAACTGTCGCTAAGCTCAAATCCACTTACTCGCGCTTAGCGCAAGGGTGGCGCTAAGCGCAACGTCGCAAATTTAGAGCCTATTTAAAGCCTATTTGGTGCAGAATTAGGGTACAATGCCCAGGGCACAGAATTCCATAGCACACCATAGTGCCTATTTCGGGAAAAGAGCTCTGGAGGCAGCAAGAGGAGCAGCTTTTGTAGAGATACCTAGGTTTTGTAAGCTCATTATTGTTAGGGTTTCTTCTATAATGACTGGCTAAACACCCTTGTTGGGGATTTCAAATGAACAGCTGATGTAATTATTATAATATCTAATTGATTGTGTTTCTTGTGTTCAATGCTTCTTTCAATGCTTAAATTTTTGTATGCCCTTGGTCTGATCAACCATTTGTTTGCCTAGTTAGGTGATTTTAACATTGGAAAATGTATTGTTGCCTTAGAACTTAAATGAAGCAGAATTGAAACTTAGTCTTACAAGAGGGATCTGCGGATTAAGTTTTGGTTCTAAGTATGTTGTTACAATAATGTTGTTTGGTCTAACTCTAGTCCAACAAGAGGGATTTGAGGACAAAGCTTAGGCTAAATTAGTCTAAACTTTTGTAAGCTATTTAAGCTAAGTCTAGTCCCACAAGAGGGATCTGAGGATGAAGCTGGTTGTCTAATTAAGCCTAGTCCAACAAGAGGGATCTGAGGACGAAGCTTAGATTGATTCAGTTCAACTAGGGATCAAGGTTTAGTAATTTAGGCTACAGCATAGAACACAAAAGCACGATTGATTAGAGAAACATCTTTATATGCATCAGTTGGTCTGTTAGAAAAACCCAACACTTCTACCTACTGCTGTCAATTTTACTTACTTGCATTTTTATTGTTTTTATCCTAAACTTAGTTTAATTATGTTTTAAACCATCAATTATCAATGCTTCTTTCAATAATGCCTTATTTCTGAATTTAACCCTGTCTTAGACTAGTTCCCTGAGTTCGATACTCGGATTCATCGGTTTTAATTTTAAATACTTGACGATCTGATGCGCTTTTCGGAAAACCGGATTTCCCTTGAACATATTTGTATAAAGAAAAAGTGGACCAAAAAGTAATTGTAGGGGAAATCCAATAGTGGGGCATTGAGAAGTAATGTGTCCTCTTCCAAGACATCTAAAGCACTTTATAGAGCTAGTCTTTTCTTGCATACTAGCCTTAGGGGGTTGCTTTTCTATTGTCTTCCCCTTATCATCTTTGGGCTTAGAAGGTGCTGCCCCTAAGATGCCTAGACCCTTGTCTTTCTTTGGATAAGAATGAGAGCCCTAAGATTTTGAAGTAGACTTTCTTTTAAGTTTTTGCTCTACCCTTATTTCCCAATCTAAGTAAGCCTCTACATTGTCCTTCCCATGGAAGTATGGGAAGTTAATGTTAGCCTCTAGAGGCTTTCTTTCATTTTCTCTCCTATGGTAGTGAGGTCTAAGATGTGACCTATGCCTTCCTTTATAATAGTCACGAAGTTCTTCACTTAGGCTCTTGCAAGAGTTATGACTACTATAGGAGGCATGTTTTTCTCTTTTTATTTCTTTCATTATTTTTCTTCTTTCTTCCTCTTGTATTTTCTCTCTTTCATCTTGACTTATTTCTTCCACTCTTTTTTTCCTTTTTCTTTTCTCTCTTGTTTTTCTTTCCATAACTTAAGGGATCTCAACTCATCTAATATCTTATACAAGGGGTCCTTAGGAGTAGAACCCTCACCATTAACACTAGATGAAGAATGAAGACTCATGTTGGTTCCTAAGTTGTGGTTCTTTCTTGTTGGGGGTTTGAAAACAAAAGGTAAAAGAAACTATGGTTGAAACTAGCCAAAATAAATACTAAAAGAGGTGTGAAAGATAAGGTAAAAACTAATTGTTAAAAGGCAAGCTATCCAGGCATTTTGACAATGGAAGGTAAAGGAAATAAGCTATGAAAGTAAGCAAGAAATTAAAGTGCAAGAAATGTAAACTAGGCGGATCCTAAGAGTGTTTGGATGACCTCATTTAAGGTTCCCAACAAAATACTCACTATCCTAAGGGAAAATTGCCTAAAATTATTACACACAAATGTAAGTAGGGTGACCTATTGGAGGCTCTCAACTTACTTCGAATGAAAGGCCTTTTTGTTACAAAATTTGAAAGCAAAGAAAATTGCCAATTATAAAATTACAAAAAAAAGTCTTCAATTTTGGTGGCTATTCTCTTTGTGGTGTTTCACTCAATTTGGAGTGCTTCTTAGTCCTATAGCTCATAAGGTGGTTGGCCCCTTGCTTCTTGACTCAAATTCTTCAATGGATGGCATCAATCCTCCTTTCCAATTCCCTATGTGGCAACTCACAAACAAGGAAACAAAGAGACAAGCAATAACCAAAGACCAAAAAAATGAAATGAAAGTTAAACCAATAGAGTTTTAACATGATAAATTTTCAAGGATTATTCAACAATTAAAACAATGAAAAGCACATAAAAGCAAGCTAGAACTCAACGAGAAACTTAGAATGGCTCTAGAGTAGAGTAAAACAAACTAAAAAAACTCAAGAAACCTCTGGTTTTGGCACTTGTTTTCACACTAATTTTCAATTGAAATTTCAGGACTAAGATTGGTATAAAATAGCCACCAATTATAGAACAAATTTTGAGCCAAAACGACAAGCACACTTCCCTTTCCTTTTTTTCTCCTTGGCACTGATTTTTCTGCCAAATTGTGTGATTTTTCTTTTTTTTCCTTTTATACAAATCACTTGGTTCTTTTTTTATAATATTTTTCCATATGTCCAGAAAATTCAATAAAATTTCAGCTCAAAATTCGAAGTGACCAATTCTCAGTAATTTATACAAATTCGTATGTTCAAGCTGCCAGCACCAACGATTTCAACCTAGAAATCAAGAGTAGTGTTTATTGTGCTTAAGGCTTGGATAGTTACAATTTTTGTTTGCTTATGATCAATTATCTTGAATAACACAATTCAAGAGAGGGACTTATTTTGATTCACAAATCCAGCCACAACTCAACACCACAACTCAACTTCATCATAGGCATCATGTAAGAAACTTAGAAAACAAAAACAAAAAAGTTCAACAACAAGATTACTTCTAGGAATTGATTTAGAACATGTTATGAACTAAATAATATGCATGAATTAGACTCAAAATTCAAAAGATAGGCTAAGAATGACAAGAATACATGAACAAATGTATCTAGAATTCAATCAACAAAATAAAAAATTCAACACAAACTTAGAACATAATGTGACACTTACTATGACTAAACATGACTCTAACACAACATGGATTAAGTGATTTACACTTAGATTTTTTGTTTTTTTTCTAATCAATATTTTGGAAGAAAATTTTGATCTAAAGTTTCAGCACAAGAATATTATGACTGAAAAAGGATAGAACCTAAAATCAACACAAAAACATGATTCAAGAGTAGATCTATAAAATTTGAACCATAGAAATGCAAGAACAAGTGTAGATCTAAGATTTAATCGGGTTATTTTTTTGAATCTACTCTAAACAGCACCAAACCACAAGA
Organism: Glycine soja; assembly: GCF_004193775.1. NCBI lineage: Eukaryota > Viridiplantae > Streptophyta > Magnoliopsida > Fabales > Fabaceae > Glycine > Glycine soja. The sequence goes on along the minus strand of NC_041017.1, from coordinate 16,982,283 downwards.
AAATGGAGGATATACATGGATAATAAGATGAATATCAAGGAACTAAAGTAAATTGACCGAACAAAAAGATAGAGGAAGCAAAAGAACATCACGTAGATGAAGATGCTCTTGATACCACATGATGTAGCTCCATTTGGAGCTTGTAGGCCTTGGATCTTCTTCATCAATGGATTCCTTTGCTTCTTGAGGTCTGATTGCAGCGGAATGGAGAAGGAGAAAGATGAATGGAGACGCCAATTCAAGTAGAAGATGAGTCTAGGAGAAGCTCACCACCATAGGAAGTCATGGATAAGAGCTTGAAGGTAGAAGAAGATGAATGAAGGGAGAGGAAGAGAAGAGCACGAAATTTAGTGCCTCTAAAGAAGTCTGAACTTTGAAGTTTAATTCTCAAATGATCAAAGTTGAAAAAATGCACACACATGACCTCTATTTATAGCCTAAGTGTCACACAAAATTGGAGGGAAATTTGAATTTCTATTCAAATTTCACTTGGATTTGAAATTGAATTTGTGGAGCCAAATTTTAGAGACGAAATTTCACTAATTATGATTAGTGAATTTTAGTTATGGTTCAGCCCACTAATCCAAGATCAAGTCCAAGATTCTCCACTAAGTGTGCTTAAGTGTCATGAGGCATGTAAAGCATGAAAGACATGCACAAAGTGTGACTATATGATGTGACAATGGGGTGTAGCAAGCAAATGCTCACCCCCCCCTCTAAAATTTAATTGGACTGAGCTTCTCCCAATTCAATTAAATTTATTTTCCAACACACACATCAAATATTCACTTAATGCATATGAAATTACAAAACTACCCCTAATACAAAAACTAGTCTAGGTGCCCTAAAATACAAGGGCTAAAAAATCCTACATTTCTAGGGTACCCTACCTACATTATAGAGCCCTAAATACAAGGCCCAAAAATAATGAAGCCTTAATCTAATATGTATAAAGATAAGTGGGCTCATACTTAGCCCATAGGCCCGAAATCTGCCCTAAGGCTCATGAGAACCCTAGGGCCTTCTCTTGCATCTCTGGCCCAATCTACTTGGAGTCTTCTATCCAATGCCCTTGCGGGGTAGGATTGCATCCATATGTATAGCAGTGTAAACAAAATAGACAGCATGTTCACTTCGTGCCCCTATTTTTGGGAACCTAGACGGGAGGAACTAAGAGGCTTTTAGTGATAATTCCCAAGGTGGTCATATCTCCCTAAATGGTTTCTAGAGGTATTATTCCCTTGATATCAACATTGTGGCGGTAGGGACTACCCGTGACAATATATCATCGAAGAGAAAAACTCTATATGAGTTTTCACTGTCATCAAGCAAGTCAGAGACTAAGCATGACCACAAATTCACCTCCACTTCTGATGTTCCCACGGACTCGGGTGTAGGGCCCCTTTTCATCTCACTGTGTGTGCAAAAGGTGTTGGTGTTTGTGTGCATCAAATGACTAAATATCTATCTCATGCATACATTTTAAAAACAAACTAGAAGCATCACAAAGTTTATGTAAGAGAAATAAAGGGAAACCGACAAAAGAGGAAGTCAAGATATTGCACAAGTTTAGAAGGCCTAACTCTAAAAACAATCCCCAGTGGAGTTGCCAACTATCCCAACCTACCCTCGGCGGGAGGGCGACGCGAGGCTCACGGGTGCGTCTTCCAAGAGAGGAAAATGCACGGAGTTGCCACTAATGTTTATTCAAGGAAAACATTGGAAAAACCGAAACGTGTGGTCTACGAACTTTAAGTGTGAAAGTTTCGAGAGTTGTTTTTATGCACGGGGAAGGTGTTAGCACCCCACGCGTCCGTCACAAGGGATGGCAGCCTTTAATTAAATGTGCAATATCATGACTTTGATTGTTTATTTTCCTTTTTTTATGTTTTTCTCTTTTGGGGTCGACAAAAGTGAGGCTTTTGCTCCTACGTATCCTCGATTTGTGATGAGGAACTCATACCTACGTAGTTCTTGAGGAAGCGGTAAAGTTATGTGGTGTGTTGATTTTGTTAGACAAGTGGCCTCAGATATCTTAAGAAGGGGGGGGTTGAATTAAGATATTCCAAACTATTTCCCCTAATTAAAAATCTATTTCACTTTTTAACCAAGTTATGAATTCCCTTAATGACAATCTTCTTAAATATTAATTCAAATGAAACAATTTGAATATGAATATAAAGCAATAATAAATAAAGGAGATTAAGGGAAGAGAAAATGCAAACTCAGTTTTATACTGGTTCGGCCACACCCTTGTGCCTACGTCCAGTCCCCAAGTAACCCGCTTGAGAGTTCCACTATCTTGTAAATTCCTTTTACAAGTTCTAAACACACAAGGACAATCCTTCCTTTGTGTTTAGAATTCCTTTACAACAAGAGACTCACAGTCTCTTAATCCCTTAGAGAATGAGAAGAAGAAGAAGAACAAATCTCTCTAGAAAGAGATGGATTTTACAGATTGAGCACTCAAATAATTCCTTAATGAATTGCAATTGAATTGGCCAAAGAATTCTTAAGAGGATAAAATGAATTTTCTTTTAGAGAGGATAAACACTTGTTGTTCTGAAAGTCTCTCAGCAATTTCGTGTTTTAGTCACATATATATAGACCATTGGTGGTCATGAATAAAGCCTTTGAAAAGTTATGACTCTTAAAATTATTTTTCTGAAAATCCTGTCTGGTAATCGATTACAGCTTTTAAAATTTGAATTAAAACGTTCAGAAACTGCTGGTAATCGATTACCATATATGTGTAATCGATTACACAGTGCAAATTTTGAATTCAAATTTTAATAGCTGTTGTAAATCAGTTTTGGCCACTGGTAATCGATTACCAGAGAGTAATTTTGTTGAAAAACACTTTTTAGCTTAAAATTCTTGGCCAAACCTTTTCCTAATCCAATTGGAATACCCTTCTATTTTAATATCCTTTCTAAGACTCTATAGAATGTCTTGATCATCCATCTTGATTATCTCTAATTGCTTTGTCTTGAGTAAATCTTTGAGAAGCATATGATTCATGTAATCCTTTGGCATCATCAAAACTTTCAGCTTGATCCTTTGTCTACAGATTTTATTCTTTTGAATGGTCCATTTTAACCGATAAAAGCAAAGGGGACAGTTTAAGGCGTTGGACCTTAAAACGGTTTTGAGTGACCTTTTTTTTGTTATTTTATTATTATTTTTTCAAAGATATATTGATTATTTTATTATTATTTTGTTTTTTTATTTAACCGAGGTTACAACATGAAGATTGGTTGGATTTTGATTTAACAATGATTAAACGATATTACAACACAAAGGATCGGTTGAAATTCATTTTATCAATTATGAAACGAGATAATGGCTTAAATGATCGGTCGAAAGCTTGTTAAAAGTGGAAGAAAAGAATATTGAAAGTCAACGAGATGATGAATAAAAGTGAACAAAACAAGAATGAATTGAAAGCTTCGGATTCGAGAACTTACCGGTTGAAGACCGAAGAACAACGAAGAACCTTCACGGAATCGCTCATAGAAACGTCTCGGAAGCGTTACGGAAGCACCTCGGCTTGGATTTTCTTCCTTCTTTCACTTCTCTTCACTATTTTCATCTGAAAGGCACAACATAAAGGTGAAGGATCCTTTTACTCAGCCCCCTTTCCATTTTTTATAAGAGAAAAGGGGAGGTGGTTGCCGCCCAGCTCGTCCAGGCGAGCACGGTTGCTTCCACCTTAAGCAACCTCACTTCCAAAATATTCTGGGAGGGCCCAAATGGGCCCAATTGCTATTTTCACCCTCATTTTGTGTTTTTGGATGTTTTCTTTCTGAAATGTTACGGAACTTCACAGATTCCACGGTGATGGGTGTTGAGCTTTCCGAAGCGATCAATTAAGGTCCATATGCCAACAAACAGTTGTCCACGAATGAAATTGGGGTATGACAGTCTATTTACACCTTCTCACTTTGCTAAATACACCCCTATTTTTGTGTTTTTGGTCGATTTCATTCCAAAATGTCACAGAACTTTACAGATTCCATCGTGATGGGTGTTAAGTGTTCCGGAGTGATCAACCAAGGTCTGCATGCTGACAATATTGGTTCCCGGATGAAATTAGGGTATGACAGTGTCTATTATCATTGTTATCATCTCCCTTTCCATCATTGGGGGTGCCACTTGAGCTGCCAGATCCTTCCACCTTTGGGCATATTCTTTGAAAGATTTGTGCCCCTTTTTACCCATGTTCTGTAGCTGCATCCTATCCGGAGCCATATCAGAATTGTATTGATACTGCCTAATGAAGGCAACCATTAGGTCCTTCCAAGAATGGACTTGGGAAGGTTCCAAGTTAGTATACCAGGTGACAGCTACCCCAATAAGACTTTCTTGGAAGAAATACATCAGCAGTTTCTCATCTTTTGCGTATGCCCCATCTTCCGACAATACATCTTCAGATGGTTCTTGGGACAAGTAGTCCCCTTCTACTTGTCAAAGTCTGGCACCTTGAACTTAGGAGGGATTACGACGTTGGATACTAGGAACAACTCTTCTAGGTTAGCAAAGGCATATTCTCTGCCTCTTTCAATGGCCTTGAGCCTTTCCTCTAAATGATCCAACTTTCCTTTTTCCACCATAGCAGGAGGGATTCTTCCCGTTGTGAAATGCAATGGTTGTGGTTGTGGGCAAAAATTGAGGGCCCTCCAAAGTGTTTGGCAAGGGTTCATCACCAACTGTTTGACCCTCAGTGGTGTATTCGAGACAAGGCTTGAAATCGGCTAGATTGTGGTGGGGTACCTCATGTGTCTCCCCCATGGGTTGAGAGACATGTGCATGATTAGATTGAGGTTGTTGGATCTCAATGAGTATAGGAGTGGAGTTATTGACATTCTCATCGGGAGTGTGTGCCACATTTGGTGGTATATAGTTGAGAGGCAAGCCATATGGCGGGAAGGTATGCTTGTTCTGAACTTGCATAAAATGAGGGCCGCCCGTACTTCCCAACTCTTTGCCTATATTTATTCGAGGTCGGATGATTTATTTGGTTGAGGCCAGATGGGGGAGTCGGGTCCACCTCAGCAATGGCCCTTGTAGTGGCAACTGCAGTTGCATTGACCTTCATTATCTTCTCCATGCTCATCATGGCCTCCAACATTGTGGCCATTTGCTCTTTCATGGCCTCCATGTCGGCCTTCATCCACTCTTGCACCTCCTCTATTTCTCCCATTACTATTGCTCTAGCACACATTTGGTAAGAGCATCATAAAGTGCATTCTTTCCTTTTGATAACAATGATTACAGTTCTAATTTCAAGGAAAGAATGCAATGAGCAATGCAACCAAGTTCCACTAACTTTCAACAAAGTTACAAGTATTGTTCACTATCACTTCTGGCTCTTACAAAAGCTCATACCAAAGATTTACCACCCAAGTATTGTTTATTACCAAGTCACTTATGGCTCTAAAACAATCAATAGATTTGTTGAAGGAAAGGTGCACATAGACTAGCTATCATCTTATAGATGTATTTATAGTGTAGACTATAATAGTGATGATGTAGAAGCAAGCTTCATGATGATGAATCAAGTTGATTCAAGTAGTTTTGATGATGACAAAAAGCCCAAGAGAATGATTTCAAGATTGAGTCAACAAGTTCAAGATCAAGATTAAATCAAGATTAATTTCAAGATTCAAGAAATGACATCAAGAAGAATCAAGATTCAAAAGAAGATGATTTTACAAGGGAAGTATTGAAAAGAATTTTTCAAAAACCAACCATAGCAAAGTTTTGTTTTAAAAGAAAAGCTTTTCTCAAAATTTTCTAAGTTACCAGAGTTTTTACTCTCAGGTAATCGATTACCAGTTTCCTGTAATCGATTACCAGTGGCAAAGTTTGATTTCAAAAGCTTTTAACTGAATTTTCAACGTTCCAATTGATTTTTAAAATGGTGTAATTGGTAATCGATTACCAATGTATCTGAATGTTGAAATTCAAATTCAATTGTGAAGAGTCACATCCTTTCATAAAATGCTTTGTGTAATCGATTACATGGTTTTGGTAATCGATTACTAGTGACAAGTTTTGAATAATAAGTCAAGAGATGTAACTCTTCCAATGGTTTTCAGGATTTTTCTCAAGGTTATAACTCTTCCAACGGTTTTCTTGACCAGACATGAAGAGTCTGTAAAAGCAAGACATTGACTTGCATTTCAACAACCTTTACAACTTTTTAGAACAACTTTTGAGAAATCTTGAAACCTTTGCTACTCATCTTTCTTCTTCTTCCTTTGCCAAAAGATTTCTAAGTTTTTTGGTTTCCAAACCTTGTTCTTCCACAGAAAACAAAAGTGTGCTATATCTTTTCATTCTCTTCTCCCTTTGCCAAAAAGAATTCAACAAGGACTAATCGCCTGAATTCTTTTTGTGTCTCTCTTCTCCCTTTTCCAAAAGAACAAAGGACTAACCGCCTGAATTCTTTTGTGTCTCCCTTCTCCCTTTTCAAAGAATTCAATAAGACACAGTCTGAGAATTCTTTTGATTCTTCTCTTTCCCTTAAACAAAAGATTTCAAAGGACTAACCGCCTGAGATATCTTTTGTTTCCCCTTTACAAAGATTCAAAGGACTAACCGTCTAAGAATTCTTTGTCTTAACACATTGGAGGGTACATCCTTTGTGGTACAAGTAGAGGGTACATCTACTTGGGTTGTTGTAACTGAGAACAAGATAGGGTACATCTCTTATGGATCAGTTCAAGTGGAGGGTACACCCACTTGGTTGTTCAAAGAGAACAAGGGAGGGTACATCCCTTGTGGATCTTTTCTTGTAAAGGTTTTTACAAGGTTGAAAAGAAATTTCAAGGACCGCAGGTTGGTTGGGGACTGGATGTAGGCATGGGTTGTTGCTGAACCAGTATAAAATTCTTGTGTTTGTCTTCTTCTTCCCTACACTTTTAATTTCCACTGTCCACTTTTAATTATCGCTTTTACTTTTGGTTAAGTTTGAATTAGTGTTCTTTACTTTCTTAACTTGGTAGTAAAAGCCTAATTAAATCTAGTAACATTAAGAAGGATAAGTTTTAATTAGTCAAGGTACATTAATAATTAATTCAACCCCCCCCCCCCCGCCTTCTTAATTATTCCGAGGCCATTTGATCCAACAGATGAATCCATAAATTCTTTCAAGTAGGGCTAAAAAAATAATTTATAATATTTTATAGAACAAAAATATTACAAGATTTTACAAAATACACAATGTGTAGGCCAAAAAAAATCTAAAATACTTGTGTTTTATTAATTATTCTGAGGCCATTTGATCCAACAGATGAATCCATAAATTCTTTCAAGTAGGGCTAAAAAAATAATTTATAATATTTTATAGAACAAAAATATTACAAGATTTTACAAAATACACAATGTGTAGGCCAAAAGAAAATCTAAAATACTTGTGTTTTACAAATTATAATGGTTCTTTACATATTTTTATATTTTAAAAATATTGTATGACTTTTTCTTCGTCAATACTATAAAAAAATTGAAATGGTAAAATGATAAAACTAATACCAATTTTTTTTATCACATAATTTTTTTACATTCATTCAAATAAAAAAATGTTTTGTGTGGGAAAAATATAAATGTTATTATATATACCCATAAAAAAATCTTGTGGTGGCAATTGCCTCTATACCCAACAATGTGAATATGTCATTGGGCAATGAGTCTATTTCTCTTTAGATTTACAAGGTGTTTTTTTTAGCTTTATACACTTGATAGAATTAGAGAACAAAAAAGAATGAAGGCTTAGAAATAATGAAGTTCAAAATTCACAACTTCGACACTTCAACTCTTTTCAGTATAAAGTATATGTTGTCTCACAACGACCTTCAAACTGCATTTGTTGCTTTGTTTGGGGTAGGATTCCATTGGACTATTAAATGCAAGTCCACTCCAAGCTGATAAAGCACTATGCTTATCTTCCTCGAGCAAAACTTCTTTTGCTCTCTTCGCTGGTCAAATCAACTTTTGCTCAAAGCAGGTCTGCACACCAGTAGTGGCACATCTTTTTAGGTGAAGAGAGAGTTTAAACTTGAATGTTCTCTACTTTCTTCACTTTGATAGATCCTTTGAAGGATGTTTGAACATTCTTTGAACAAAGAATCAAAAAATCACAACGTTAACTCAATCCTTAATGCTTCACAGAACTAACGTATGTCTGCCATTGCCTGATCTATTACACGCATATACAATGTAACACCCTAAAAGTTACAACTCAATTAGATAAAAAAAAATTATTTTCTTTGTGAGTAATTTCTTATAATTGTGTCTTTGTGCCTTTTGTTTGTGAGTGAATTTTCTGCAATGTGTGATCTAATTAATAATCATAGTGTTAATTAATTGTCTATAATTGGCTTGTGTTTGTTTTAAAATTCTAAAAGTTGCATGCAATGAAAGTTTTTTAAAATTTTGTCTGTAAAGGATTTCATTACAGATGAATTTTTAAATGATTGGTTAGTGTAGGTTTTACTACACATGTTTTATGAAAATTTTAGAGTGAACAAATTTTAGTCTAAAATTTATTTGTATTGTATTACAATTACACTGTAAAATTTATATTGTGTAAACTAAAATTAGTGTACCTAAATCCTAACCCCTAATTTCTTAACACCTAATCACATGGAAAATTCCTAAGCTTGACACATACTTCCTCCAACTCGCATGCCAAGCCGCCACCACTCGACATATCACCTAGCCACCGAACCCCACTCATTTTCTCTATCCCTCGCGGCCTAAACCCCTTACCCACGATCGATTCTCTCAATTTGTTCCTCACTCACTCTAACCTCCCAACCTTATCCGAAAAAAGAGAAAATGCTTCAACCCTTCTCCATTTGTTTTTTTTGGCAAAGACAAGAGAGGAAGGAGACCAAAATTATTGTGCCGACATTGTGAGCTTGTGAACTTCATTCTCCCTCTAAGGCTTCATCTTTTCCTTTTTGGGTGTGGATCTCTTAAAAGCTTAGGTAACGAGGGTTTTTCTTGTGAACTCAAATTGGTTGTGTTTGGGAATTTCAACCATGATAATGCTTGTTTGTCTAGATTGGTGTGATTGATTAATTTACATGTTAAGCTTGATGGGTAAAAAACCTTGTTTTCTATGTGTTGTTGGCTATGCATGTGTGTACGACATCTTTTTCTTCATCTTTTTCTTCATCTTTTTAAATCTTTAATTCTCTAGGAAGCCTCTAAATATAAAGAAGACCATGCCCAATTTTATCAAAATTTTTAGACAAGTTTTGAGTGTGAAAATTTGAACCAAATTAATGGTGAAGCTTACTGGAAATTAGGGTTATCTGGACAAGTCCAACTGTTTTAGGCTTTTCTGAAAATCTAACCATTGGTGCTTTGTAAAAAATTTCTTGAATTACACTACACACTGTCAGACCCTAATTTCGTTTGGGAACTATCATTCATTGATGTTTTGATTCTCGCTAGCCGAATTGAGCTATTCAACACCAGTTACCACGTAAGACAAAAGATCATTCGACGTTTTGGTGAAGAATGCGAAAAATACCCAAATGGGAGAGCAAAAGAGTCATTTTTAGCTTTTTTTTGGACTCTAGCTTACCTAGGCTAGCCTCTAGCTCACTTGGGCCCACAAATATCTTAGGGGTGAAGTAACCAGCTCGCCTAGGCGAGCAAGGTTACTTCAGGTTGAAGCAACAGCTCGCCTGGGCGAGCTGCCAAAGTCCCAAACTCCCTCATTTCCTATAAATAGGCGTGAGAGGGGCTGAAGAAAGGGTTCAACTTTCAAACATTGAGAGGTTTAAGTGAAAATCATAAAGAAGGAGAAGAAAGAAGAGAAAAATGAGGCCGGGGCGCTACCAAATTGTGGTGGTAATCGACTTCTACATCGTTCTTCGTTTGTCATCCAGTCAGTATTTGTTTTAAGGATTTGGATACGATCTATGCACCCTTAGGGGTCCTCTTTGTTGCTTTGCACATCTTCATCTCATTCTTCTACCATCAGTAATCTTTTTTCTTCTTGTAAACTGAATTGTGATCGATCATTTACGTCACAAATCATCTTTTAAAGAGATTGAAAGTTAATAAGTAAAACCAAGATGAAATCAGCATGTAATTGAGTTTTCATCAATAAAAGTTGCTTGAATCCATTCAAGGTCCAATGCCTTAATGGTCTCTGTTGTTTTTGTTTGTTAAAATTAATCCTTCAAAAGTTTAAAATCAACTCAACACACAACTTTTTTGCTTTAAAGAACTACGTAGGTCTGAATTCCTCATCGAAGTTAAGGATACGTAGGAGCAAGGGCAACACCCTTGTTGACCCCAAAAAAATAAAAAAAAAATATAGAAAAAAATGGAAAAGAAAATCATTTTGAAGTCATGTTATGCACACTCGATCAAAGGTTGTCATCCCTTATGACGGGTGCGTGGGGTGCTAATACCTTCCCCATGCGTAAACAACTCCTGAACCCTTATTTTCAAAATCCACCAACTCCTTTTTGGATTTTCTAATGTTTTCCTCGAATAAACGTTGGTGGCGACTCCCGCGTGTTTTCTTCATGAGAAGGTGCATTTTCCTATTTCGCCTCGCCCTCCCGTTGAAAGGTAGGTTGCAACAGTTGGCGACTCCATTGGGGATATTTGTTACAGAGTTAAGCCATTTAATCTGTGTACAATATTTATCGTGACCTTTTCTTTATTTTGTTTTCCCTTTTTCTTTTATGTTCTTATGTTTATAACTCTTTTTATGTGCTTTTGTGTTTGGTGTGGTTGTCTACCTATTACATGCATATTTAGAAATATTTGTTTGTTCTATTCACACATGGAACCTACACCTTTGCACACATAGTGAGTTATTGGGCCCTATACCCGGGTCCGTGGAGACATAGGAAGTGGAGGTTGATCGGTGGTCATGCTGGGTCTCTGACTCGCTTGATAGCAGTGAAGCCTCATCTAGAGTTTTTCTCTTTGATGATACATTGTCGCTGGTAGTCCCTACTGCCACAATGTTTGATATCAAAGAGGATGATATCTCTAGAAACCTTTGAAAGTTATGTGCGACCACCTTTGGAGTTGTCACTAAATAGCAAACCTTTAACCCTTTCCATTAGGTTCATAGTTTAGGGACACAGAACCAATGCACTATGTTTTGTTTCCTTGATCTGTCCGTACATATCTTTATGACGTTGTGATTATGTACATCATTCATGTGCTTACCATGTTATTATGTTCACACACGGTATTTTGGCATTAAGTCATTGTGTTATCATGCTCATTCATTTAACATGTTCTCTTGGTGCTACCAACCACATACTCTCATGCATGCATACTCATGTTGTGTCATTACTCATGCATTGCATTTGTTTCTTCATCTTTGTCACGGGAAGCCGAAAAGTCTGCATAACATAAACATGTACTAATGCATTCATCGTACCTCCTCTATGATAGGGTGTTGAAGTATTGGTCATCAAAATTTTCATTCTATCAAACATGGGGTCAAACAAAGCACCCTCTTTCAAAAAAATGGTTCTATCATGTCAAAGTCAAGAACCTAGAACTAGACAGCTTGCGAGAGCTAGGGCAGCGAATGGATCAAGATCGACATCAAGCCTTTAGCAAGGTGTATGGGAAAATTAGGGATTTGGCCATGATAGAAGTGTCCGTTGAAGCCATTGCATCCCTCGCTCAATACTATGACCAGTTGTCATACCCTAATTTTGTCCGGGGACCATTGTTTGATGGCATGCAACCTTCGCTTGACCGCTTCGAGGAACTTGACACCCATCGTTAAGCAATCCGTGAAGTTTCGTGAAATGTCGAGAGTCGAAAGGAAACATTATTGCGCAATCCGTAACCTTCAAGAAGCCGAAGAGGGGATGGTTGCATAATCCGTAAAGTTTCATGATATTACGGAAAGAAAACAAGTATCATTACGTAATTCGTGAATTTCCGTAACGTTACGGAAAAAGAATCAGCAACAAAAGGGCAAAGGGGGTGTATTTAGTAAAATGGGGGTGTGTCATACCCTAATTTCGTCCGGGGACCTTTGCTTGATGACATGCGACCTTTCTTTGGTCCTTGTGAGGTGCTTGGCACCCATCATTAGGCAATTTGTGAAATTCCAGGACATGCCGGAAAACCAAAAAATATTGATGCACAATCCGTAAGTTTCCGTGACACACCGGAAATCAAATGGAAGCATCGTTGCATAATTAAGTGAGATTCCGTAACATTCCGTAAGTCAAAAAGGGGATGATTATGTAATCCGCAAGGTTCCGTAACATTACGGAAAGAAAACAAGTATCCTTACGAGATTCGTAAGTTTCCGTAACTTTACGAAAAAAGAATCACCAAAAAAGGTAAGGGGGTGAACTTATCAAGATAGGGGTGTAAATAGCAATTCAAATCTTGGCCCTTCCAGAACATTTTGGAAGTTGGATTGCTTAAGGAGGAAGCAACTGGGCGGCAAGCTCCTCCACGTTTTTGAAAAATGGTTTTCGGGGCTTTCGCGGCTTCCGTAATACTTCCGTGAAATTTCCGAAAACCTTGGGTAAGCATATTCCACTTAACATTGGTGAAAGGGAAGAGAAAAAAGATGAAAATCAAATTTGAAAATAGTTCCGTAAGGCTTCCGTAACTTTTCCGTAAAATACGAAAAGGGGGGTGAACTTAGTAATTCGGGTGCGCTTAGAAATCTTCTTCATTAAGTCTTTGGGCGGCAAGCACCTCCTTTTTTTCTATAAATAGGGGAGGGGGGAGCTGTTTCAAAATGTTAAAGACCCCTTTGGGTATGCATTTCGGCTATTTTGGGCAAAAACACGTTTTCGTGAAGAAAAATCAAGTCGAAGTACTTCCGTAACGCTTCCGTAAGCGATTCTGTGGAAATTCTTCATCGTTCTTCGTCGTTCTTCACCGTTCTTCATCCGTTCTTCGTTCTTCAACGGGTAAGTTTTCGAATTCGAGACTTTCAATTCATTTCTTGTTTTGTGTACTTTCACTTTATTTTCGTTTACTTTCAGTTTTCTTTTCTTCCGTTTTTAACGTGCTTTAACCATTTATTTAAGTCGTTTTCTCGTCTAATAAATGATAAAATGAATTTCAACCGATCATTTGTGTTGTAATCTCGTTTAATCACTGTTAAAACGAAATCTAACCGATCGTTCACACTATAACCTCGGTTAAACCAAAAAAAGTAAAATAATAATAAAATAATCAAAATATCTTGAAAAATAATAATAAAATAATCAAAATATCTTTGAATAAAATAATAAAAAAAATCAATCGGACGTTTTTCTTTGGAAGTTTCCTTGAATGAATTGATTAATAACCAAAGTGAAACTAAGACTAAAATCAACTCACAAATCAAGTTTTTTTTCCGAAAAATCACTAAAAACCGTTTTAAGGTCCAACGCCTTAAACGGTCCTCTTTGCTTTTATCGGTTAACATGGACCGTTCAAAAGCAAAAAATCAACATGTGACTTTACCGCTTTTGCAAGAACTACGTAGGTCTGATTTCCTCATCGCAATTGAGGATACGTAGGAGCAAAAGCCTCGCTTTTGTCGACCACCCCAAGAGATCGTTAATGGCCCAAATTCCTTAACGTTTCTCTCCTTTCACCCCAAGAGATCGTTAATGGTCCAAATGCCTTAACGTTTCTCTCCTTTCAAAAACAAGAGATCGTTAATGGTCCAATGCCTTAACGTTTCTCTCCTTTCAAAATCAAAAGACCGTTTAATGGTCCAACACCTTAAATGACCTTTTGTTCAAATAAAAAACATATTTTGCAAAAAAGACAAAAAACAAACTTAAACCAAATACTCTGTTCCGAAAGAACTACGTAGGTCTGATTTTTGTAGATGCAAATGCCTTTGGTGTTTTGATGATGATCATAATGAAGAAAAGCAAATGATGCAAATGATTCAAGAATATAAGCCACAACATCAAGATGATCACTAGTACATTAGGAAGGAAATTCCTAATTGATATAGCAAAAGGTTTGGCCAAGTAATGCATGTTAAAAAGTGTTTTTCAAGAGATTTACTCTCTGGTAATCGATTACTAGAGGATGTAATCGATTACCAGTGGCCAAAAATGCTTTACAACAGCTACTAAATATTTGAATTCAAATTTTAGACTGCGTAATCGATTACACCATATTGGTAATCGATTACCAGCAGTTAATAAACGTTTTAATTCAAATATTAAAGCCTGTAATCGATTACACAACTATTGTAATCGATTACCAGAGGAGATTTTCAGAAAATAACTTTCAAGAGTCACATCTATTCAAATGGTTTATGAATGGCCATCAAAGGTCTATTTATATGTGACTTGGAAACACGAATTGAGAGAGAGTTTTTGATTGCCCAAAAAGTTCTATCCTCTCAAAAGATTAAGAGAGTTTTTCTAAATTGAAATGTCTTATCCTCTCAAAGAATTCCTTGGTCAAACACTTGCATATTCAAATAAGGAATTGTGATTGATCTTCATTGTACAATCTGTCTCTTTCAAGAGAGATTTCTTCTTCTTTTCTTTTACTTCTGAAAAAGGGTTAAGAGACCGAGGGTCTCTTGTTGTAAAGGATTTCTGAACACAAGGGAAGGGTTGTCCCTGTGTGATTCAGACTTTGTAAAAGGATTTTACAAAGAGAGTGGAAAATCTCAAGTGGGTTGCTTGAGTACTGGATGTAGGCACAGGAAGTGACCGAACCAGTATAAATCAAGTTTGCATTTCTCTCTTCCCTTAAACTTCTTTTATTTATTGCTATTTATCTTTTGACTTTAAAGAAGTTTATTCTGAATTATCTTTTGAGTAATTCATGTTAAGGGTGCATTGTTAATCTAAAGAGAGAGAGCAAGATTTAAATTGGGGAATAGTTCTTGTTATCTTAATTCAACCCCCCTTCTTAAGATATCTGAGGCCACAAGGTCCAACAATTTTCTCATCCCAAATTGAGGAATACGTAGGAGCAAAGGGAAACACCCTTGTCGACCACAAAAAAGAAAAAATATAAAAAGGGTATAAAGGATATAAGGACATAAAAGGGAACGTAAGAATCAAAGTCATGTTTGAACATTCGATTAAAGGCTGCCGTCCCTTGGGGCGGACGTGTGGGGTGCCAATACCTTCCCCGTGCGTAAATACAACTCCCGAACCTTTCACTTAAAAGTTCGTAGATCGCGTCTTTTCCGGTTTTTCTGACGTTTTCCTCAAAAAAACGTTGGTGGCGACTCCGCGCGTATTCCTTTCGTGGAACACGCATCCCGCGAGTCTCGCGTCGCCCTCCCGCCGAAGGGTAGGTTGCGACAGGGTGCAAATAGTAATTATCAAATCTGGGCCCTTCTAGAGGTTTCTGGGCAATTTCTTGCTTAAGGTGGAAGCAACCTTGCTCGCCTGGGCGTGCTAGGTGGCAACCAACTCCCCCGTTTTGTTAAAAAATGGGCTTCCGGGACACCCGTAATGCATCCGTAAAATTCCCATAACCCTAAATAAGCATATTTCACTAAATATGGGTGAGAAGGAAGAAAAAAAAGAAGAAAATCAAGTCCTATAGGCTTTCGTAACTTTTCCGTAAATTACGAACGAAGGGGGTGAACTTATCAAAGTGGGGGTGCAAATAGTAATTTTCAAATTTTGATTTGGGCCTTCCAGACTGTTTTTCGAAGCTAGATATTGCTTCTGGAGAATGCAATGGCGGCGACCTCCTCCCCATTTTTCCTATAAAAAGGCATAAGGGGGTTGTTCTAAGGGTCCCTGATTCCCCTGGCTATGCATTTCAGTTGTTTTGGGTGAAAAACAATTATTTCCGTGAAGAAAATCCAAGCCTAGGTGCTTCCGTAACGCTTCTGAGAGGTTTCCGTAAGCAAATCTGTGAAGATTTTCCTCCGTTCTTCGTTCTTCAACGGGTAAGTTTCCAAATCCGAGACTTTTAATTCATTTCTTGTTTTTTTGGCTTTCATCTTTATTTCGTTCAATTTCGGTTTCTTTTCTTCTGTTTTTTAATGAGCTTTAACCGATCGTTTAACCCGTTTTCTCACCTAATAAATGATAAAATGAATTTCAACCGATCATTTGTGTTGTAATCTCGTTTAATCACTGTTAAAGTAAAATCTAACCTATAGAGAGAAAGAGTTTTTCAATACGTGTGTATATAGAGAAAAAAGTTTCTTTCGTGTATAGGAACGTAGGTGTACAGAAAAAAAGCTTTTCTAATAGATAGCGATGGATGTATAGTTTTTTGCAAACATGCATAAGAAATAATGAAACAAAAAGAAAAGAGAAAGAAAGACCTCGAAGGTCGGCATGTTATGGTCATAGGAAGCACAAATCATTCGTAGAGAGCAAACATATCTTTTGGAAACAAGAAATTGACGCTAAGAGTTTATTTTCCAAAATAACCGAGATAAGAATGGATGGATTCGTTGAACCAATGAAAGAACATAATTTGGAAACGTTGGGTCTACTTGCATAAATCCCAAGCCTTAGTATCACAATGCCATAAACTGGATGCTTGAGTACCCACCTAGCTGTATGCATGACTAATTTTGCACATTGTTTCCAAATCATCATTGTTACGCGTGCCTCATAGAAATAATATGGAAGTTTTAACCCGAAACCGACACCCTGACACATGAATTTGTTTTGCCCCAAATATCAAAATCGGGCACGCACAATGAAAAGACCATGTTGAGACACAACCTTAAGCTACTTTGAACCTTGGCCCATGAAGAGAATCCTCACCCTTTCCCCCGAAGAAGAGGACAGCAGAATCTCCTCAAGGGAGAGCGAATAACGAATGCTAAAACCCGAATTCCCAATCAAAGATCGAAAAAAAGGGGGGGGGGGAAGAAATGAAAAGAAATAAAAGGAAGAAATGAAAAGAAAGAAAAGAAAAGGAAAAGAAGGATTCCCGATCAAAGATCGGAAGAAAGTAAAAAGGAAAAGATCGGAGGAAAACAGAATAATTCCCGATCAATAAAGGAAACCAAGAAAGAGAACAGAAGATCTTCAGACTAGATAAATTTTTGGCGAGGTAAATGACCGCCGGCAAAGGGAAAACCCATTTTGAAGTGGTTCTTCCTTTGAGATTGCCATTCAAGGTCGCTCCCGGCTAGCGATGTCCCGCCCCACATAAACAAAGAGGAAAAGACCGAAACACCCAGCTTCCTCTCCAAAAACACTACCCTCGAGAAAATCCTATTGATCCATGATCGCGCGTGTAATCTTTTGGTTTGATAGGAAATCATGTGCAAAATAAAGTCATGGCACAGCTATGGTTTGGAATTAGGGTAAAACACTTACCTGTGTGAGTTTTTATACACCATGAGTGATTTTATTCCCAGTTTCAGTTTGACCCGACGTTTCCCTTGAATGTTCACTAAAAACCGTTTTAAGGTCCAACGCCTTAAACGATCCTCTTTGCTTTTGTCGGTTAACATGGACCGTTCAAAAGCATAAAAATCCACACATCACTTTACTGCCTTTCGCGAGAACTACGTAGGTCTGATTTCCTCTTCGATGGAGGATACGTAGGAGCAAAAGCCCCGCTTTTGTCGACCTCGTGAGATGGTTAGAGGTCCAACGCCTTAGCTTTCTCACCAAGTAAAATGGATCATTTTAAGGTCCAACGCCTTAAATGACCACCTTCCAAGTAAAACAAGAATCACTTGATTCGACCTTTTGGAAAGAATTACGTAGGTCTGATTTCCTCTTCGATGGAGGGTACGTAGGAGCAAGAGCCCCGCTTTTGTCGACCACAAAAATAAAAAAGAAATAAAAGTTCAGATACATAATTTCACACAATTCTAATCTAAGGTTGTTGTCCTTTGGGACAAACCTGAGAGGTGTTAATACCTTCCTCAAACGTAAAGATAACTCCCGAATCTGGAATATTCTTCATGACCGGTTTCCTTTGGCTTTTCTAACGTTTTCCTTTCAATAAACGTTGGTGGCGACTCTGCACATTTTCCTCCTATGGAAGACACACCCGTAAGCCTCGCCTCGCTCGCCCGCAAAAGGGTAGGTTGCGACACCAGTCACTCAGATGCTTCACGTTTAGGGACCAAGTGAAGCAAAATAGGAATGGGGTGGTAGGGATACCAAGGAAGCGCTTGGAGGAGAAGGCAGAAGCCTTGGTAGATCAAGGAGAATGGACCTCGTTCATTGACATATTAGCACTTTTGGTGTTTGGGACGGACCATACTATTTCCAAATGTAGGCAGGCTAGTGGATTTAGCGGCGATCAACGCTTTTCTTGTTTATCATCACAGTAAGGAAAGCCCGATCATTGTTGTTTTCACCAATGCATATGACACATTCGACCCGAGGTGCAAAAAGAGTGGTGCAAGAATTGTCTGTTGTATGCCTTCTCTTTATGTGTGGTTGGTGCTTGGTGATTGAGGCCATACCCGAATCAAATAAACATTAAAAATGCAGTATCTAGGAAGTGATCCTAGGTCATCTCCCAATGAGCAATGGTCAACCAAACATTCATAACAGATAGTAATAAAACAGTAACGAATTGGGGGGGGGTTGTTTGTTTGTGTAAATTAAACCGCAAGCAAATTCAAATTAAAGAAATAACAGAATTAAAACATGTTGTTCCCCCTTGATTCACAAGCAAGTCTCTTATCCTAAGTTACAAGGATTTATCAGTTCAACCACTTAATCCAACCCTAAATTAAATTACTAAGCGAAAATTAACATAAGGTTGTCATTATGTGATTAAGCAACACATACACCAATTAATCATGAACGAAATTAATCATTAAGCATGAACATAAATTAAGCACAGAGACAATTAATCAAGCACTAAGCATGCATGGATTAATAGCAACAATTACAGAGCAATTGGTGAAGAGGAAAAACTGATCAGAATTCAATAGTAATAACAAAACCTCAAAGAGAGTTGTACTTGATCCTCAAGAGAAAACAACGCTGGAGACTTAGCCTTCCATTAATCAGCAAAAAACAAAATTGCAATTGGAAGCAAAAAAAGAAATTGCAGACTGAAGCAGAAAACAAAATTGCAGAAAACGAATTTTATTGCTACGTGAATAGTGTGCATGAACAGTAAAAACTAGAATTTCAAAACCCTAAAATTATTCTCCTCTCCAAAAAAACTCTCTAAACTAAAACCCTGGTGCTGTTATATAGGTCCTCAGCCCCAAAGCTTACAAATATGTTTTAAGTCCAAGCCCATAAACGAAATAAAATAAAATATGGACAAGATAAGATAAGATTGAATGAAATAAAATCTGGACAAAATAAAATCTAGATGAAATAAAATATGGATAAGATAAGATTTGATAAAATAAAATTGTCTGCTCTCTTCAAGTCCAAGTCCAATTTCAGATTCAAGTCCAATTGCTTATAATTCTCCTGAAATTAAATTAAAAACACAAAATTAGTCAAGTAGGCCCAAATGATAAAAATGCATAATTAATTTGACAATTAAGGCTAATCAGTAATTAAAATGGTGACAAAAAGGGTTAAGAAATAGGAGAAAATAATGACACATCACTCAGATTCCGGCAAGTGCACCGGATCGCACAAGTAGTATAAAACGGTAAGAACTGAGTATCAAACTCTCGGGGAACTTGTGTTATTTGGTAAGCTATTTCAGCAAATAGGTGTCTGGTGTGTAAAGGTAAGTGTGAATATGAACAGGTGTATAAACTATCTGTGCAAAAAGAAAGAAAATCAGACAAGAGAAATGATGTGTAAAAACAAGTAGAGAACACGTTGGTCTTCCTAATAGGTGCCTGATGCTAAAAAGATATTCTCTATCTAACAATGCTCATGTGTTCTTATGGTGTCTCCTGAGATACTAAACCCCGATTCCTCATGATAGTTTAGCCTAATCCTGACCAAGCATCGTCCGCAGATTCCTCTTGTAGGACTAAACTCTACCAGGATCGCATTAAGACACACATACACAACTAACTTATCGCACCCCGATTCCTCGTGATAGTACGACAACTTAGCCCAGTACTATCAAGGACTTTAGAGTCAGACCAGTTTCCACTGTTGAATGACCCTAACAAAGCATGCATCTACATGATCAAGGTAAAGGCATACTGGAGAGAAAAGCAGATAGCACAGAGAACACACAAAGCATCATTAAATAGATATAAATATATTTACATCAGGTACCTACAGGGAAAATCCAACAGAGGATTTAGCTTTCCATACCAGGAAGCCTTCTTTACAACAAAGAGAAGAACAAGATGGAAGATTGCAAAAATACAAGTGGTGAGGATGTCTCCTTCACCTCTAGGATCTCACAATCACTCACAAACTCATCTTAAGCTCTGAAACTGGTTCCTGCTTCAAGCTCTGGTCTCTGCAGATCTTCACACAGCAAAATCTCTCAAAACTCTCTGGAACTTGGACCTTTCTCTCGCTAGAAGCTCTAGACATGCAAAGCTCTGAATCCCAGTCCAAACTCCCTCTCTTAAATCTGATTTCAGGCTTAAATAGGTGGCCTTGTTTGTGCTCGTGCGCTTAGTGCAATTATGGACCGCTTAGCGCACATTAGTGAATTTTGGCTTAGCGCGTGCCTTTCTCGCTTAGCAGATGAACTGAAGCGGTGCGCTTAGTGAGATGAAGCAGTGCGCTTAGCAAACCTGTACAGCTTATCTTCTTCTAGAGTCTTCCTCGTGCTTAGTCCATTATTGATGCGCTTAGCGGATGCTCGCTAAGCCAACAGATTGGCTTAGCGAGAAGGTGAAAAACAACACTTTTCAAAGCTTGCCTAATTAACCTGAAATTGAGAGAAAATGATTATTAATCACACAAAATGGAAGTACTAAGTATTTATTACCTATACTTAATAGAAAATACTTATAACACTACAAAATAACCATAAATTGGAAGAGTTTGATACAATTTACACAAGTTTTATACATAAAAGTTAGTCATTTTCACCGACTAACAGTTGGTCTCCCACATTTTTCATCATGAAGGTAGACATGTATGCCCTCTACAAGTCCATCGCATGTGCGCCAAAAAGGGAAAAGCAAATTGGGAGGAACTCTTGGCAGGTGTGGTAGGAGTGTCCGTTAGTTGGTTCCCCCGATGGAAAGATACACTGATGTTATTGTGCCTAGGAAGCTTTTGCCAGAGACGAATGTGGTGGTCTACTATATAGAGTTTGATGAGTTCAAGGAGGAACTTGAAAGACGCCACTGGGATGAGGAGTTGACTGATTTCATTGACGGCAACATTGATGTTGCCATTATGAAGGAGTTCTACGCAAACCTCTATGAGCCCGAGGACAAATCACCTAAGCAGGTGAAGGTGAGAGGTCATTTGATTAAATTTGATGAAGATATGCTTAACACATTATTTAAGAGCCCTGTTATTGTGGAAGAGGGGGAATCACTCTGTGCTTATTCTAGATTTGCACTCCTGAGGCCTAATCCTCAGGAGTTAGCTGCTAAGCTTTGTATACCAGGGAGCGGATTCGAGCTTAATGCTGATGGGCAACCTCTGAAGATTTTGAGGAAGAACATGACCACGCTTGCTCAGACATGGAGTGCTCTTTCCTTCACTAACCTGATCCCTACCTCACATACTTCTGATGTCACCCTGGACAGAGCCAAACTCATTTATGGCATCATTATGAAGATGGACATGAATGTGGGGTACCTCATTTCCCACTAGATCTCCCTTACTGCTCAGCATGACACATCCAGACTTGGATTCCCGACCTTGATTACCGCTTTATGTAAGGCTAGGGGAGTTCAGTCATATTCGAGGTCCCTGGGGAGCCTGAGTCCTACCATTAATTTGGGTTACATTAAGAAGAACTGTTGGAATCTTGATGATCCAACAGTAACTTTCAGAGGACCCAGGAAGGTCAGAGGGAAGAGATTTGAGGCCCCTTCCACATCAGCATCAGAGGCACCAACACCTTATTCTTCTACACTTCCTCCCTCTTCCTCCACAGAGATCCCAGTGATTCCTCCTGCACCCACACAGATACCACTTCCAACTCCTCTCTTTGCAGGTCCAGCAGATTTTATTTTCACTCCTCAGATGCTTCACTCCATGCTCCAGAGCATCCATAGGGGGCAATCCATTATCATGTAGAGCCTTCAGGGCTTGGGCTTGCCCTCCATTATGAGCATGGAGGAGTTTGATGCACAGGTGGCCTGGCTAGGAGACCAGCCTTCTTCCTCTTGAGGGGGTGGAGCCTCCACAGCCCAGGAGCCTGTGACTGAGGAGCCACCAGCACTAGCAGCAGAGGAGGAGATCACTCCAGCTCAGACCCCACAGCCATCTCCATCATCTGCACCTGCTCCTATGGAGATTCAGCCATCAACACTGGATCTTAATGAAGAACAGCCACAGGAGAAGCATGACGTTTAAATTTTTTGCATTATGAACACTTTAGTTTAATTTCAGTTATTTTATGCTTTATGTCATTTAAATTTCAGCATTTTAATTTCAGTAGCATAGTTGTTTGTTTGCTTGTACCAAAAGCTTGATTGAATAGTGGATTGATTGTTTGGTATGAAATGAGTGTTTGAAAGTGATTGTTTGAGCAAATGTATGAATTGAATGGATTGGGATGATTGGATGATTGTTTTGATCAAGTTTGCCGTCATTAGAAGAGAATGAGCTTATGATTGGAATTATGTCTGAAAATGTTAGTTGGTTGTCAGATTGATTATGAAGGAATGCATTAACCGTATCCCGGTGAGAGTGTGATCTTTAAAATTTTGAGAGAAATGGCTATCATGTAGTGCTGATTTTTGCGTGAATCTCTGAAGTATGGATTAGATGCATGAACTTGAGGATGATGAAGGCCATGTTTGATTATGAATAGCTACTTAGCCAAAAAGCTAACCTTGTGATTGAATAAATTATCCCTTGCACCCAGTTTAAGCTAAATGAATTGATTGATTGATTGAACCTCGAGCCTATTCAGTTGTATCTACTACTACCTTATTTTAGGTTGTAGGAGAGCATCATCCACAGAAGATGGTGCAAGGCAAATTTGTCCAAATTTGGGGGAAGTATTATCAAGGTAAATTTGTTCCAAATTTGGGGGAGGCACTGGGTAAGGATTGAAATGGTCAAAGAAAATAGAATATACACACTGTTTTTGTTCTGTGTAAAAAAAAAAAAGTTGTAAGTATAAATAAATTTAATAAGTGTGTATGCTATAATTTCAGGTATGAAAGCTAAGTGCCTAAGAAAAAGGGCAAGTATGGGAAAGGAATGAATGAAAAAAAGTGAAGGTTATTCTATGGATGAATGCTCTCCTAGAACCTAAGCTTTTGAATCCTAGAAAAACCATGAATTGTTGGCAGCCTAACCCCATTACAAGACTAGAAAGTCCTTCGGATTCATTTTTGTGTGTTCATTACTGTATGATAGGAGATGAAATGCAAATGTTGGAACATATGTTGGTTGTTTATGATGGAATAAGCCTAAACACTTGAGTTTGAGTGAAACAATGACTGTGAGGTTTTGGTTGATGATCCTTCCTTGATTTCTGTCATGCATACTAGCTTATTTCAGCTATGACACTAATACTTGTGCTCTTATCTTTGAAAAATTGCATGCTTGTGAGAAGTAATTGATTTAAGCATTCCATGGTATTCAGTTCATATGGTTGATGTCCTTGATGAATCAAACACCATTTTCTTTTGATTGGCCACTGTCTTTGTCACTTGAGGACAAGTGAACTGTTCTTTCATTGTTTGAGGACAAGCAAAACTGTAAATTTGGGGGAGTTTGTTAGTCACTTTATACGACTAACTTTTGTATAGAAATCATTTTCCAAAGCTTGTATAGTTCCCCAATTTATGGTTATTTTGGAGTAAATTTTTTAAATAAATATTGTTTTATGGTTAATGTTGTCTCTAGAATATTTCCATTGGATTTAATGATGAAATCTGTGCATTTTCAGGTGAAAAAGAGGCTATGTTTTGAATTGCAAAAAGTAGCAGTTGGGCTAAGCTCAACAGTTTGGCTAAGCGCATAACCACCACTAAGCGCAACTTCAGTGCGCTTAGCGCAAAGGAAAATCTGACAGAGCATCAGCATCAAAGTCGCGCTTTGCGTGAGATGAATGTGCTAAGCGCAGCAAGTGCCTTCAACCAGGCTAAGCTCGAGACTGGCGCTAAGCCCAATTTCACTTACTCGTGCTAAACGCGAAGGTGGCACTAAGCACAACGTTGCGATTTTAGAGCCAATTTAAAGCCTGTTTTGTGCATAATTAGGCCAAGGCACAGAATCACACAACAGCCACAGTGCCTAATTAGGGAAAAGAGCCCTGGAAGCAGCAAAGAGGAGCAACTTGTGCATTGAAACCTAGGTTTTGAAAGCTCATTTATTGTTAGGGTTTCTTTATAATGGCTGGCTAAACACCCTAGTTGGGGATTTCTAATGAACAACTGATGTAAATACATAATATCTAATTGATTATGTTTTCTGTGTTCAATGCTTCATTCAATGCTTGATGTTTGTATGCTTTTGGTTTGATCACCCATTTGTGTGCATAGTTAGGTGACTTTAGCATTGGGAGATATATTGTTGCCTTAGAACTTGATTGAAGCAGGATCGAAACTTAATCTTACATGAGGGATCTGCGGGTTAAGTTTTGGTTTTAATTATGTTGTTACAATAATGCTGTTTAGTTTAGGCCTAGTCTTACAAGAGGGATCTGCGGACGAAGCTTAGGCTAAATTAGGCTAAACTTTCATAAGCTACTTGAGCTGAGTCTAGTCTTACATGAGGGATCTGCGGGCGAAACTCAGTTTAAGTTAGTCTAAACCTAAGAGGGCTGTCTAAATCGGGCCTAGTCTTACATGAGGGATCTGCGGATGAAGCTTAGATATTTAGCCTGACGAGGGATCGAAGGTTTAGTAATTTAGGCTACAACATAGAACACAAAAGTATGATTGATTAGAGAAATATATTTTCATGCATCAGCTTGTTTGTTAGAAAGACCCAACATATCTACCTACTACTGTCATTTTATTTACCTTCCATTTTATAGTTTTAGCATAACATTTTAGTTTAAATTATGTCTAAAATTATCACTTATACATGTTATCTCAGCAATGCTTCAATTTTGAACTTAATTTAGGCCAACATTAGTTCCCTGTGTTTGATACTCGGATTCTCCGTTTTTATTTTAAATATTTGACGATCCGGTGCGCTTTCCGGTAAACCCCCATTGAAATTTGCTTGAGACATAAATGCATAAAAGTAACTGCAATGGGGAGCAAGCAACTTCCATACTTGAACTTGACTTGATGAACTTTTTCTTAAAACATGTGCTTGGTTCAAACCCCATAATCCAAGGAAAAGCAATTTTGGTCGCCAATACTTTGACAGCATCTCATAAAGATGAATGACTCGGGCATATTTATGTTATGCATGGCAAATGCAATTATGAGATTGACATGAGATTCCCTAAGAACAATCATTTTCCTAGTTAACCATGCATTAGGTACCATTGTTCACATGATCTTCAATCATTTTTTAAGAGAAAGGAGTGTATAATCCCAACTGGTAGGTTTACAACTATCATCATGGTACCCAACACATGTAACAAAGAATGTGGTGGGAAATTTCATGCTTCATTGGGACTTTCTTTTTGTTTTCCAGAGGAAAATGCAAGGATCGTGCATAACATGTGAACGGTGAAAATAAAATGCATGCAGTTTTTAGAACAAAAAACATGCTAAATGAAGATGCATGATGATGCAATGACTCATGCAAAATGCAATGCATGACTATGATAAATGCAGGAGTGATATGCCCATTACGATGCTATGAAGAGATGTTTGATGCAATCAAGGAACATGCCAGAGTGAGTTTCTTATGTGCCCTGCTAGATTAGGAATCTAATGGAAAGGATCCAAAGTCCACTTCTAGTGATAACTCCCGAGGGTGGTTTCATGTAACCTTACTGGCTTCTAGAGATATCATCCTCTTAAGTAATATATTGTGGCGATAGGGACTATTAGCGACAATGCATTACTAAAAGATGAAAACTCTAGATGAGGCTTCACTGTCATCAAGCGAGTCGGAGACCCATCATGACCACAGATCAACCTCCACTCCTTATGGCTCACATAGACCCGGGTATATGGCCTAATATCTCAATGTGTGTGCAAGGTGTAGGTGTCATGTGTGTGTAGAAAAAAGCATTTCTAACTATGACTATAATCGATAGACAAACACACACCCAACACAAAAACATAGCAAAGGTTATGTACAAATATGGACAAAACAAAGGATAAAAGGGAAGAGGGAATGTAAATAAAGAAGTTGTGATAAAAATATTGTACACTGACTGAACGACCTAACTGTTAGACAAGTGGCCTCAGATATCTTAAGAAGGGGGGGGTTGAATTAAGATATTCCAAACTTTTCTCCTAATTAAAAATTTATCTTACTTTTTACTTAAGTTATGAATTCCCTTAATGACAATCTTCTTAAATATTAATTCAAATGAAGCAACTTGAATATGAATATAAAGCAATAATAAATAAAGGAGATTAAGGGAAGAGAAAATGCAAACTCAGTTTTATACTGGTTCGGCCACACCCTTGTGCCTACGTCCAGTCCCCAAGCAACCCGCTTGAGAGTTCCACTAACTTGTAAATTCCTTTTACAAGTTCTAAACACACAAGGACAACCCTTCCTTTGTGTTTAGAGATTCTTTACAACAAGAGACTCACAGTCTCTTAATCCCTTAGAGAATGAGAAGAAGAAGAGGAACAAATCTCTCTAGAAAGAGATGGATTTTACAAATTGAGCACTCAATTAATTCCTTAATGAATTGCAATTGAATTGGCCAAGGAATTCTTAAGAGGATAAAATGAAATTGCTCTTTGAGAGGATAAACACTTTGTTGTTCTGAAAATCTCTTAGCAATTTAGTGTTTAAGTCACATATATATAGACCATTGGTGGTCATGAGTAAAGCCTTTGAAAAGTTGTGACTCTTGAAATTATTTTTCTGAAATTCCTGTCTGGTAATCGATTACAGTAATTGTGTAATCGATTACAGCTTTTAAAATTTGAATTAAAACGTTTACTAACTGCTGGTAATCGATTACCAAAATTGTGTAATCGATTACAGCTTTTAAAATTTCGAATTCAAATTTTTATAGCTGTTATAAAATGTATTTGGCCACTGGTAATCGATTACATCCTCTGGTAATCGATTACCAGAGAGTAAAACCTTTGAAAAACACTTTTATTTTAAATCACTTGGCCAAACCTTTGCTAATTCAATTAGGAATTCCCTTCCTAATATTCTAGTGATCATCTTGATGTTGTGCCTTGTAATCTTGAAGTATTGTCTTGAATTTTAATCTTGAAAAGCCCCTTTGCATTAATTGCAACACATAATCATGATCATCATCAAAACATCAAAGCCAATTGCATCTACAATCTCCCCCTTTTTGATGATGACAATACAATACCTGAAATCAAGATTCAAGCAAGCAACAAACAATTGTATATAGATAAAAGGTGCATCCGTTTTCTCCCCCTATATTTCGGAATACATGATCACTTGATTTCTAAGTTTGTTAAGCTTTTTCTTAAGCTTTTTCTACAACCTTTTTCTCCCCCTTTGGCAACATCAAAAAGCCAAAGAACCCGGAAATCAACACAGTTATAACAATGGAGTAGCAAGATATAAGCATCAGAGTATTAAATACAATAAGCCAAACTCACAAACAAGAAATAATCAAACCAGAATCCAAATAACTGAAAATGTCAACAACCACAAAACATCCAAGACTGAAATTTAAAATCCACAAGATAAATAAGCAAAGTACTTAGCATAATAATGTAAATTCTAAGAAACTAAAAGCCAAAATATACGGCTTATAAAAGATAAATAATCAGAATCTAAAAGCTAAGAAGACGGAGGAGGTGGTGGAAGATCGAAACTCTGACGAATGTATCCGACATCCTCTTCAAGCTGTGTAAGACGAATGTCCATACCGGCAAAGCGTGAATCTAACGAGTCAAAGCGGTCACCAATATACGAACGAAGACCCCGTAATTCGGAAAGGACTTCATTCATGAGAGCGGAATCCTCACGTTGAGGAGGAGGTGAAGGAGTACGTTCATCTTGAGGAGGGAGTGCATCCTTCTTCAGCCATTGTCCATTCCGATCTTTACGATACCCAAAGGAGGTCACTGCACCAGCACCAATTGCAAAGGAACGCTTGACTTGAACAAAGGGTTCATCATCAAGCGGAATTTGAAAATGACGCAAAAACAGAGTAATCAAGTGTGGATAAGGAAGAGGTGCATTGGCCCGTAATGCCTTATGCATTCGGTACCGAACCAAATGGGCCCAGTCGATCTGACGACCGGTTAGAAAAGCCCACATAAGAATCAAATCCTCCTCAGAGGCTTGTGCTAAATTTGAAGACCGAGGAAGCAAAATTCTAACAATGATATAATGCATGATGCGATTATCAAAAGTCAATGACCCGGCCAACAATCTACCGGTCATATCAGCTTGATCATTGCAGACCATGCGACGAGCATCATGACTCGAATAATCGAATTTCCAGTCATCAACAATGGTGCCCTCAAAAGGTGCACCTTGACTGGGTAAATGAGTCAAAGAAAAGAAAAGTGACTGATCAATGACCATAGAAGTACCATGCACCTCAGACATAATAATACCATCCTGAATTTTTAAATTGCAGTAGAAGACCTTTACAAGTTCAGGATAATATGGCAATTTAAATGACATGAAATCAACAAGACCAGAATTTTGAAACACTTGATAGCAATCAAACGTTTCATCATTAAAGAACTCTACGTCTAGGTACTTAGGGTCTAAGATTATTCTAGAAGAAAACTGAGAAAGGTACCGTAGACGTTGATCATCGGATGAAAACAGTGTTGATGATCTTGGAGATGACAAAGAAGGAGGAATAGGTGCTGTGGGTGCTCCGGATGGGCCGTGACGGCGATGGGCAGCAGCGGTGGCGGTGGAAGATGATCCCTTTCTCTTCTTTGATGGCTCTGCCATTTGATGAAGTTTTTCTGGATTTTGATCGGTGGAAGTGAAAGAGGAGTGAAAAAGAGGAAGATTGGGCTTTACGGGACGTGATTTGGTGAAGAATCGAGTGAGAATCGAAGGTTTGAAGTTCTAGGTATGGAGGAAAACGTGGAGGAAGCTTTGGCTGCGCACGAGCTCCGATTTCGTGAGTATTTATAGAAGATGACGCATTGTAATCGATTACAGGTATTGGTAATCGATTACAGGCCCAATAAGCCTTCTGGTAATCGATTACAGGATGTTGTAATCGATTACAGGCTGCCTGTTCATGTGTAATCGATTACACTGATTGGTAATCGATTACCAGAGCCTATCCTAGGCTAGTTTCTAAGAGAATATCTATATTTATGCTCAAATACATCCTATATGTCTAATTTTCACTACTAATACACTAAATTCAATCATTCAATTACTATATACACAAGAAATCATAAATTCTATCATAAAAACAAGAATTCAAACAAGATCAAACAAAATAATCTACAATCAAAAGGTAAAAAGTAAATCAACCAATCAATCAACCAATCAATCAACCAATCAATCAACCAATCAATTCCTATTTTTCTAAATCTCTTACATCTAAGAGACCTAATTCTCTTCTAATAGAGAAAAACACTTCCTTGGGGAGAGGTTTAGTGAAAATATCAGCAAGTTGATTCTTAGTATCAACAAATTCTAATACACAATCTCCCTTTAAGACATGATCTCTAAGAAAGTGGTGTCTAATCTCTATGTGTTTAGTTCTTGAATGTTGAACTGGGTTTTTGGATAGATTTATGGCACTAGTATTATCACACTTAATAGGTATGCGATCAAGAATGATGCCATAGTCAGATAATTGTTGCTTCATCCATAAAATTTGTGCACAACAACTACCGGCAGAGATATACTCCGCTTCAGCAGTAGATAAAGCAACACTGTTTTGTTTCTTACTATGCCATGAGACAAGAGCCGATCCAATAAATTGACAAGTTCCACTTGTACTTTTTCTATCAGTTTTAGATCCGGCAAAATCAGAATCAGAATATCCTATTAAGTTACATGTTGAATTCTTAGGATACCATAATCCTATATTGATTGTTCCTAATAGATATCTCATGATTCTCTTTACTGCACTTAGATGTGATTGTTTGGGGTTGGATTGAAACCTAGCACACATGCATACACTAAACATAATGTCAGGTCTACTAGCAGATAAATAAAGAAGAGATCCAATCATACCTCGATATTGTTTTATGTCTATAGACTGACCAGATTCATCTTTATCTAAGTAACAATTAGTGCTCATCGGTGTAGACATGTGTTTTGCACTATCCATCCCAAATCTTTTGATCAATTCCTTGCAGTATTTGGATTGATTGATGAATATACCTTCTTGAGTTTGCTTGATTTGTAATCCCAGAAAGTACTTTAGTTCTCCCATCATTGACATTTCAAATTCACTTTGCATATCAAGGGAAAACTCCTTGCACAATGAATCATTAGTGGATCCAAAAATTATATCATCAACATATATTTGAACCAACAAAATATCATTATGCTTTCTCTTTATGAATAATGTGGTATCCACTTTACCTCTGGAGAATTCTTTTTCAAGAAGAAAATTACTTAATCGTTCATACCATGCCCTAGGGGCTTGTTTCAAACCATAAAGAGCCTTTTGTAATTTATAAACATGGTTTGGTTTATCAGAAATTTCAAAACCAGGGGGTTGTTCAACATATACCTCTTCTTGAATTAAGTCATTTAGAAAGGCACTCTTAACATCCATTTGATAAAGTTTAAAGTTCATTATGGATGCATATGCCAAAAGCATTCTAATGGCTTCTAATCTTGCAACAGGAGCATATGTTTCTTCATAGTCTATTCCCTCTTCTTGATTATACCCTTTTGCTACTAACCTGGCTTTATTTCTAATAATTATACCATGTTCATCTAATTTATTTCTAAAAACCCATTTTGTTCCAATGACAGGATAATTTTCAGGTTTTTCTACTAATTTCCATACATTGTTTCTTTCAAATTGGTTTAGTTCTTCTTGCATGGCAATGATCCAATTATCATCTACTATGGCTTCTTTTATATTTTTAGGTTCAATCATAGATACAAAATCCATATTATTGCATAAATCTTTAAGAGAATGTCTAGTTGTTACCCCTTTTGAGATATCACCAATTATGTTGTCGAGGGGATGATCTCTTGAAGTTTTCCATTCTCTTGGGAGTACATCATTGGATTTGCCTTCTTCTGGAGGATCTTCATTGTTTCCTTTGTCATTTCCTTTGGAATCTTGTTCATGAATGTTCATATGTTCTAAAGAATCTGCAATGTCATCTAGCATATTCTTTGTTGACAATATAGCATTAGATTCATCAAAGGTAACATGAATGGATTCCTCTATATTCATAGTTCTCTTATTATATATTCTATATGCTTTGCTTTGTAAAGAATATCCAAGAAAAATGCCTTCATCAGATTTTGCATCGAATTTTCCTAGATTATCTTTACCATTATTAAGTACAAAGCACTTGCACCCAAAAACATGTAGATGAGAAATATTAGGTTTTTTTACCGTTAAATAACTCATATGGGGTTTTCTTTAAAATAGGTCTTATCAAGGCTCTATTCATGATGTAACATGCAGTATTGACAGCTTCAGCCCAAAAATACTTTGGAAGAGAAGTATCATTTAATAAAGTTCTTGCAATTTCTTCCAATGACCTATTTTTCCTCTCAACAACTCCATTTTGTTGAGGAGTTCTTGGTGCAGAAAAATTATGTTCAATACCATGTTCATCACAAAATAATTCAAAATCTTTATTTTCAAATTCACCCCCATGATCACTTCTAATGGATGCAATCTTGAGATTTTTCTTGTTTTGTATGACTTTAGCAAGTTTCCTAAATGCATGGAATGAATCACTTTTATGTGTAATAAATAATGTCCAAGTATATCTAGAGAAATCATCAACTATAACTAAAGCATAGTAATTTCCTCCAAAACTCATGGTTCTAGATGGACCAAATAGATCCATATGCAATAACTGTAATGGTCGAGTGGTTGAAACAACATTTTTAGATTTGAATGAGACTCTTGTTTGTTTGCCCTTTTGACATGCATCGCATAATTTATCTTTTTCAAATTTCAATTTAGGCAAACTAACTACTAAATCTTTTGAAATTAATTTATTTAAGTGATCCATGTTTATGTGAGCAATTCTTTTATGCCATAACCATGGATCATCATCTTTACTAAGAAAGCAATGATTGTTTTCTTGTTTTATGCTTAAGTCTATCATGTAAACATTATTGACTCTATGTCCTACATGCTTTATATTAATGTCATGCTTATGTTCTATAAGACATTTCTGAGAATCAAATGATACTAGATAGCCTTTGTCACATAGTTGACTAACGCTAAGCAGGCTATGCTTAAGGCCTTCAACAAGTAGAACATTTTCAATGGAGTTTGAAGAATTTGTACCTATTTTACCCACTCCAAGAATTCTACCTTTGTTGTTGTCACCATATGTTACATGCCCGCTTTTCTTTGGAGATATGTGTGTAAAATTTGATGCATCTCCAGTCATATGTTTTGAGCATCCGCTATCTATGTACCACTTCTTTCTCAAAGATACCTGCATAATCAAGTTTTTGACTTAGGTACCCAAATTTTATTGGGTCCTTGCATGTTAGTATTAACTGAGGATCCTTTTGGGACCCATATCATTTTAATATTACTGTAATTTTTCTTGAAGTAGCAAGTTGATATGCCATGTCCTCTTCTTCCACAGTAAAAACAAGTGATAGAATTAGAATTACATTTTTGTGTGGAAGTGGAAAAGTTTTTATGAACCTTTTGTAGTTTTTCAGATTTATACCCTAGTCCATTTTTATTAGACACATATCTTTGTTTACTTAATATAACATCTAAATTATTTCTACTATATGAAAATTTTGCAAGTGAATTTTTTAACTCTTTAATTTCTTTTACATATTTATCACAACAACTACAAGAATCTGTTATTTTCTTTTCATTTATAGTGGAGATATTAACTTTTTCATTTGTTTTAGAGATTGAAACTTCATTTCTAAGAAGATCTAATTCTTTGTTTAATTTTGAAATTTCATTTTCTAAATTTGAAATTGTTTTCTTTGATGATGAAACTAATTTTGCAAGTTTAATTGATTCTTTATGCAAATCAGCAAATGCATCTTGCAATTCATCAAAAGAAATAGATAAGTTGTTTGAAGATGTTACCTCTTCATCACTTTCGTAACTTTTTGCCATAAGGCAAAGATTTATCTCTTCATTTTCAGAATCATCAGAGGATTCCAAATCATTTTCATCCCATGTGATGTATGCTTTCTTTAGTTTCTTCTCACTATGATTTTTCTTTTCAGATTTTTCCATCTTTTTCTTGAAGATGGGACAATCAACCCTCAGATGTCCAGGTTGATTGCATTCAAAGCATTTTAGAGTAGAGGATGAATTTTCTGTCCTTCTCTTTGATTTAAAATTCGGTCGCCTCTGATTTCCTCTTACTTTAAGAAATTTGTTGAACCTTTTTACAAAGAAACTTAGATCATCATCATCATCTGCATCATTATCCTGTTCACTTTCTTCTTGAATTGAGGATGATGCTTTAAGAGCAATTCCTTTCTTTTTCTTGTCATTTTCTTCATTTTGGTGCAATCTCAATAGTTCCATCTCGTGTTCCTGCAACTTACCAAATAAAGTGGCAAGAGACATGTTAGACAAATCTCTTGATTCAGAAATAGCCGTTACTTTGGGTTGCCATTCTCTACTTAAACATCTTAGCACCCTGTTTATAAGATCTTCATTTTGAAATTCTTTGCCTAAGGCTGCTAGATGATTTACTATATGTGTAAATCTCTTTTGCATACTCTGAATATTTTCATTTGTATTCATTCTAAATAATTCATACTCATGAGTTAGTGCATTTATCCTAGATCTTTTAACATCTGTAGTTCCTTCATGTGTTAATCGAAGAGTGTCCCACATTTCCTTAGCACTCTTGCAATTTGAAACTCTGAAATATTCATCCATTCCTAGGGCAGATGTTATTATGTTTTTGGCTTTTAGGTTGTATTGTACTCGTTTTCTATCCTCTTCAGACCATCTATCTCTAGGTTTTTCTATGGTTATGCTTTCACTTGATGAACTACCATCTATTGAAACTCTTTCTACTGTGGTGGGTATATAAGGCCCTATTTCAATGGCTTCCCAGATATTTAGATCTATTGCCTCGATAAAAATTTGCATTCGGGTTTTCCAGTAGTGGTAACCCTCTCCATTAAAGATTGGAGGTCTATTGATAGAATTCCCTTCTGGAAATAAGGAATTTGCTGAGGCCATCTTTTTCTTGAAGCTTCTAAACTTTGTACAAGAATGAAGCTCTGATACCACTTGTTAGACAAGTGGCCTCAGATATCTTAAGAAGGGGGGGGTTGAATTAAGATATTCCAAACTTTTCTCCTAATTAAAAATCTATCTTACTTTTTACTTAAGTTATGAATTCCCTTAATGACAATCTTCTTAAATATTAATTCAAATGAAGCAACTTGAATATGAATATAAAGCAATAATAAATAAAGGAGATTAAGGGAAGAGAAAATGCAAACTCAGTTTTATACTGGTTCGGCCACACCCTTGTGCCTACGTCCAGTCCCCAAGCAACCCGCTTGAGAGTTCCACTAACTTGTAAATTCCTTTTACAAGTTCTAAACACACAAGGACAACCCTTCCTTTGTGTTTAGAGATTCTTTACAACAAGAGACTCACAGTCTCTTAATCCCTTAGAGAATGAGAAGAAGAAGAGGAACAAATCTCTCTAGAAAGAGATGGATTTTACAAATTGAGCACTCAATTAATTCCTTAATGAATTGCAATTGAATTGGCCAAGGAATTCTTAAGAGGATAAAATGAAATTGCTCTTTGAGAGGATAAACACTTTGTTGTTCTGAAAATCTCTTAGCAATTTAGTGTTTAAGTCACATATATATAGACCATTGGTGGTCATGAGTAAAGCCTTTGAAAAGTTGTGACTCTTGAAATTATTTTTCTGAAATTCCTGTCTGGTAATCGATTACAGTAATTGTGTAATCGATTACAGCTTTTAAAATTTGAATTAAAACGTTTACTAACTGCTGGTAATCGATTACCAAAATTGTGTAATCGATTACAGCTTTTAAAATTTCGAATTCAAATTTTTATAGCTGTTATAAAATGTATTTGGCCACTGGTAATCGATTACATCCTCTGGTAATCGATTACCAGAGAGTAAAACCTTTGAAAAACACTTTTATTTTAAATCACTTGGCCAAACCTTTGCTAATTCAATTAGGAATTCCCTTCCTAATATTCTAGTGATCATCTTGATGTTGTGCCTTGTAATCTTGAAGTATTGTCTTGAATTTTAATCTTGAAAAGCCCCTTTGCATTAATTGCAACACATAATCATGATCATCATCAAAACATCAAAGCCAATTGCATCTACACTAACTCTTTAACATCCCCAGTAAAGTTGCCAACTATCGCAACCTGCCCTCCGGCGGGGGCACGAAAAGGCCTCTAGGATGGGCCAAGGTGTTTGTCTCCAAGGGAGAAAATGAGCAGAATAGCCACCAATGTTTATTTGAGGAAAATGTCAGAAAAACCAAAAAGACGATGGTCTGTGGATTTTGAAAATGAGGGTTCAGGAGTTTTTTACGCACGGGGAAGGTATTAGAACCCCATGCGTTCGTCACAAGGGACGACAACCTCTGATCTAGTATGCAAATCATGACTTCAAAATTGTGATTTTCCTTTCTTATGTTTTTTTATGTATTTTACCTTTTTATATTTTTTATTTTTTGGGGTCGACATGGGTGTTGCCCTCGCTGCTACATATCCTCAAGTGCGATGAGGCAATCAGACCTACGTAAGTTGCGACAGAGGCCATGTAGAGTATAAAAGGATGATGGAGGACAACACGGCCGCGATCGCCACCACCAGTGCCGCTATTGAGGCGGATCCGACTCACCCATCCGGCATAATTCAAATAAGTCGTCGAGTCCCAGACGTGGTAGGTCAGGGAGGAGAAGAGTTGGGAAGTACAGGCAATCCCCATGTTGTGCAATGTAAGAATTCTTTCCCACCATACAACTTGCCACCCAACTATACAACACCCAATGCGGTGCATGTGCCTGACAAGAACACTAACCACTCTGCTCCCGTTCTCCTTGAAAACCAGCAACCCCAGTTGGGGCATGCATTCTTTGCTCAACCTATGGGAGAGGCCCGTGAAGAGCCCCAGGACCATGCTCTAGGTGAGTTTGAGCCTTACCCTACATATGCCGCTGAGAGACCAGCATTTGGTGGCTTGCCTCAGCCCAATACCTCGGGGGAACCTCAACATCGCCCACTGAAACCCTTACATTTCTCAGTGGGGAGACTACCTCCTGCCATGGAAGAAATAGAGAAATTTGATCTTATAGAGGAAAGGCTGAGGGCCATTAAAGGGATTGGTGACTACCCTTTTGCTGACATGGCAGAATTATGCCTAGTGCTCGACGTATTCATCCCTCCCAAATTCAAGGTACCAAACTTTGACAAGTACAAAGGGACCATTTGTCCCAAGAACCACTTGAAGATGTATTGTCGGAAAATTGGGGCATACTCAAAAGGTGAGAAACTCTTGATGCACTTTTTTCAAGAGAGTTTGGTCGGGGCGGCAATCACTTGGTATACTAACCTGGAAGCTTCCTGGATCCATTCTTGGAAGGACTTAATGGCAGCTTTCATCAGGCAGTATCAATACAACTCTAACATGGCTCCTGATAGAACGCAATTGCAAAACATATGCAAGAAGGAGCATGAGTCTTTCAAGGAGTATGCCCAAAGGTGGAGGGATTTGACAGCCCAAGTAGTACCTCCTATAATGGATAGGGAGATGATAACTATGATAGTAGACACATTACCAGTGTTCTACTATGAGAAAATGGTGGGTTATATGCCTTCGAGTTTTGCAGATCTTGTGTTTGCGGGCAAGAGAATTGAAGTGGGCTTAAGAAGGGGCAAATTCGATTATGCTGCTTCAACAAGTACAAGCAATAGGAAGTCCGAAATTGGTGGAGCTAAGAAGAAGGAGGGAGACACCCATGTCATAACTTTAGTTCCCACATGGCTAAAATCCCAACAAATCTCTCACAACTGAACCTACTAATATTCCCCGCATCATCCAAATTATTCAGCCAACATTGGAACCCCTCCCAATCCGGCACCCGTCCAACAAAGATTGTCCACTCAACCACAAAGGCGTCCCCGACAAAATTCATTTCCCGCATAGTCTCGACCAATTGGAAAAACCAATCCCAACACATATACAAACCAAAAGAAGAATTTTCCAGAAAGAAAACCCATGGAGTTCACCCCGATACCGATGCCTTATGCCGACCACTACCATCTTTGCTCAGCAACCAAATGGTTGTGGTAAGCCCCGGAAAGGTCTATCAATCTCCCTTTCCCCGATGGTACAATCCCAATGCAACCTGCGCCTATCACGATGATGTTCCATGGCATTCTATAGAGCAGTGTGTGGCCTTCAAGCACAAGGCCACACACTGCTACAATGAATGATGAATAGAGGCCATATTGAAGTCTGGAGTGCAAAGAAAAGGGAGAGGAATGTATGTATGCAGTCAGATGATAAAAACCCGAGTAAGCCCAAGCCGTTGGTGATCCACTTCACCAAGGACGTCACCACTCAGAGGCCCCGGGGTTTCCAGCCCTTTATAGTTAAGAAGCATGTGCCCTTCCCTTACAAAAGTGATAAGGCTGTGCCATGGAAGTACGCCACACAAGGGCCCAATGGAAGGAAGGATGCGTCCGTCATACATGTTAAGGATGATCTGCCCTTCGCTAAAGTTACAAATATATCCAGTACGAGTAGCATGACTCATATTTGATGGATCCTTGCAACACCCGAGCTACTGATGCGGTCCAAAGAAAAATAGAAGGCAAAGGCAGATATAGGCGAGAGAGATAGGGCGAGCCAGATCCTGAATGATGAGGTCTTGGTAAGAAAGATCACAGAGGAAGGGGATGACTTCAACAAGAAGGGAATATCCGTTGAGGAGGTGTCATACCCTAATTTTGTCCAGGAACCATTATTGTTAACATGCAGACTTTGGTTGATCACTTCAAAAACATTTAACACCCATCGTCGTTGAATCTGTAAAGTTTCGCGATGTTTCGGAAAGAAATTGACCGAAAAACGCGAAAATGGGGGTATTTAACAAAGTGGGGTGTAAATAGGCCTTCATACCCTAATTCCGTCTGGGGATGATTGTTTGTTGGCATGCATACCTTAATTGATAGCTTCGAAAGGCTTAACACCCATCGCCGCGAAATCCGTAACATTTTCGTAAGATACAGAAAAGGGGGGGTGCAATCAAAAATCTTCCTGAGGAAGCCAAAAGCTCGTTTGGGCGAGCTGGGCAGCAACTACCTCCCCCTATTTGTTTTAAAAATGGCACTGAGGGCTTCCGTAATGCTTCCATAACATTTTCGTAACCCTAGGTGAGCATAATTCACTTAAGATTAGTGAAAAGGAGGAGAAAGAAGAAGAAAATCAAGGTCGATATGCTTCTATAATGCTTTCGTAGCATTTCTGTAAGATACGGAAGAGAGGGGTGAACTTATCAATGGAGGTGCAATTAGCAATCTTCCTGAGGAAGCCACCAGCTCGCCTGGGCAAGCTGGGCGGCCACCTTCTCTCCTTTTCTCCTATAAATAGGGGAAAAGGGCTGAGTAAAATGGACCACTGACCTTTATGTTGTGTATTTCAGTTGTTTTTAGTGAAAAGAAGTGAAAGAAGGAAGAAAATCCGAGCCAAGGTGCTTCTGTAATGCTTCCGAAATGTTTATGTGAATGATTCCATGAAGATTTTCCGCCATTCTTCGTTCGTTCTTCGGTCTTCAACCGGTAAGTACTCGAATCTGAGGCTTTCAATTCATTCTTGTTTTATTCGCTTTCATACTTCATCTCATTTACTTTTGGTATTCTTTTCTTCCACTTTTAACGAGCTTTGAACCGTTAATTTAAGTCGTTATCTCATTTAATAATTCATAAAATGAATTTCAAATGATCATTTGTGTTGTAATCTTGTTTAATCACTGTTAAAATAAAATTCAACCGATCGTTCATGTTGTAACCTCAGTTAAATCAAAAAAAGAAAAGTAATAATGAAATAATCAAAATATCTTTGGAAAAAAACATAATAAGATAATCAAAAAAATCATTCGGGCGTTTTTCTTTGAAAGTTTCCTTGAATGAATTGACTAATAACCAAAGAGAAACTAAGGCTAAAATCAACTCACATACCAAGCTTTGTCTGCAAAAATCACTTAAAACCGTTTCAAGGTCCAACGCCTTAAACAATCCTCTTTGCTTTTATCGGTTAAAATGGACCGTTCAATAGCATAAAATCAAAACATAAATTTACTGCTTTGATGCAATCCTACCCCCCAAGGGCATTGGATAGAAGACTCCAAGAAGATTGGGCCATAGATGCAAGAGAACGCCCTAGGGTTCTCATGAGCCTTAGGGTAGATTTCGGGCCCATGGGCTAAGTATGAGCCCACTTATATTTTGTACATATTAGATTAAGGTTTCATTATTTTGGGGCCTTGTATTTAGGGCTCCACAATGTAGGTAGGGTACCCTAGAAATGTAGGATTTTTCAGCCCTTATATTTTAGGGCACCTAGACTAGTTTTTGTATTAGGGGTAGTTCTATAATTTCACATGCATTAAGTGAATATTTGATGTGTGTGTTCGAAAATAAATTTAATTGAATTGGGAGAAGCCCAATCCAATTAAATTTTAGAGGGGGAGGTGAGCATTTGCTTGCTACACCCCATTGCCACATCATACAGTCACACTTGTTGCATATCCTTCATGCTTTACATGCCTCATGACACCAAAGCACACTAAGTGGAGAATCTTGGAATTGATCTTGGATTAGTGGGCTAAACCATAGCTAAAATTCACAAATCATAATTAGTGAAATTTTGGCTCCACAAATTCAATTTCAAATTCAAGTAAAATTTGAATAGAAATTCAAATTTCCCTCCAATTTTGTGTGACACTTGGCTATAAATAGAGGCCATGTGTGTGCATTTTTCAACTTTGAACATTTGAGAATTAAACTTCAAAGTTCAGACTTCTTTAGAGGCACTAAATTTCATGTTCTTCTCTTCCTCTCCCTTTATTCATCTTCTTCTACCTTCAAGCTCTTATCCATGACTTCCTATGGTGGTGAGCTTCTTCTAGACTCATCTTCTACTTGAAGTGTTGTCTCCATTCATCTTTCTCCTTCTCCATTCCACTGCAATCATACCTCAAGAAGCAAAGGAATCCATTGATGAAGAAGATCCAAGGCAAACAAGCTCCATAGGAGATCATGTGGTATCAGAGCATTTTCATCTAGGTGATGTTCTTTTGCTTCCTCTATCTTTTTG
This sequence comes from Glycine soja, assembly GCF_004193775.1. Lineage (NCBI taxonomy): Eukaryota > Viridiplantae > Streptophyta > Magnoliopsida > Fabales > Fabaceae > Glycine > Glycine soja. The sequence continues at coordinate 16,941,698 of NC_041017.1, read as the reverse complement.
TTCGGTGAATTCTCTTTAATTCCTTGTTCTTCATCTTATTCTCCATGTATATCCTCCATTGTCTTCTGGTTTGGTGCTGTTTAGAGTAGATTCAAAAAAAATAATCCGATTAAATCTTAGATCTACACTTGTTCTTGCATTTCTATGGTTTAAATTCTATAGATCTACTCTTGAATCATGTTTTTGTGTTGATTTTAGTTTCTATCATTTTTCAGTCATAATGTTCTTGTGCTGAACCTTTAGATCTATATTTTCTTCCAAAATATTGATTAGAAAAAAAAAAACAAAAATCTAAGTGTAAATCACTTAATCCATGTTGTCTTAGAGTCATGTTTAGTCATAATAATTGTCACATTATGTTCTAAGTTTGTGTTAAATTTTTATTTTGTTGATTGAATTCTAGATACATTTTTTCATGTATTCTTGTCATTCTTAGCCTATCTTTTGATTTTTGAGTATAATTCATGCATTTTATTTAGTTCATAACATGTTCTAAATCAATTCCTAGAAATAGTCTTGTTGTTGAATTTTTTTTTTGTCTTCTAATTTTCCTACATGATGCCTATGATGAAGTTGAGTTGTGGTGCTGAGTTGTGGCTGGATTTGTGAATCAAAATAAGTCTTAAGATCTCTTGAATTGTGTTATTCAAGATAATTGAGCATAAGCAAACACAAATTGTAACTATCCAAGCCTTAAGCAACATAAACACTACTCTTGATTTCTAGGTTGAAATCACTGGTGTTGGCAACATGAACATATGAACTTGTATAAATTTCTGGGAATTGGTCACTATGAGTTTTGAGCTAACTGAATTTTCTAGACATCTGGGAAGTGTGCTTGTTGTTTTGGCTCGAAATTTGTTCTATAATTGGTGCCTATTTTATACCAATCTTAGTTCTGAAATTTCAATTGAAAATTACTGTGAAAACAAGTTCCAAAACTAAAGGTTTCTTGAGTCTTTTTTTTTTAGTTTTTTTACTCTACTCTAGAGCCATTCTAAGTTTCTCTTTGAGTCCTAGCTTGCTTTTATGTGCTTTTCATTGCTTTAATTGTTGAATAATCCTTGAAAATTTGTCTTGTTAAAACTCTATTGGTTTAGCTTTCATTTCATTTTTTTGGTCTTTGGTTATTGCTTGTCTCTTTGTTTCCTTGTTTGTGAGTTGCCATATAGGGAATTAGAAAGGAGGATTGGTGCCATCCCTTGAAGAATTTGAGTCAAGAAGCAAGGGGAAAACCACCTTAAGAGCTATTGGACTAAGAAGCACTCCAAATTGAGTGAATCGCCAAAGAGAGAACAACCACCAAAAGGACCTTGTTGTAATTTTGTAATTGACAATTTACTTACTTTCATTGCTTTCAAATTTTGTAACAAAAAGGACTTTCATTGGAAGTAAGTTGGGAGCCTCAAATAGGTCACCCTACTTCCATTTGTGTGTAATAATTTTAGGCAATTTTCCCTTAGAATTGTGAGTGTTTTGTGGGGAACCTTAAATGTGGTCATCCAAACACTCTTAGGATTCGCCTAGTTTACATTTCTTGCTTACTTTCATAGCTTATTTCCTTTACCTTCCATTGTCTTACCACCTAGATTAGCTTGCCTTTTACGAATTAGTTTTTACCTTATCTTTCACACCTCTTTAGTTTTTATTTTGGCTAGTTTCAACCATAGTTTCTTTTACCTTTTGTTTTCAAACCCCCAACAAGAAAGAACTATAACTTAGGAACCAGCATGAGTCTTCATTCTTCATCTAGTGTTAATGGTGAAAGTTCTACTCATAAGGACCCCTTGTATAATATATTAGATGAGTTGAGATCCCTTAAGTTGTGGAAAGAAAAACAAGAGAGAAAAGAAAAAGTTAAAAAAAGAGTGGAAGAAATAAGTCAAGATGAAAGAGAGAAAATAAGAGAGAAAGAAAGAAGAAAAATAATGAAAGAAATGAAAAGAGAAAAACATGCCTCATGTAGTAGTCATGACTCTTGCAAGAGTTTAAGTGAAGAACTTAGCGACTATTATAGAGGGCGCCATAGTTCACATACTAAACATCACTCCCAAAGAAGAGAAAAGGATAGAAGGCCTCAAGAGGTTAACATTAGCCTCCCATATTTTCATGGAAAAGATAATGTTGTGGCCTACTTAGATTGGGAAATGAAGGTTGAACAACTCTTTGCTTGCCATCATATTAGCGAAGAGAGAAAAGTTCCATTGGCTACCCTTAGCTTTCAAGGGTATGTCCTCTATTGGTGGACTTCCCTTGTTAGGGAATGAAGGATTCATGGGGATCCTCCAGTAGAGTATTGGAATGATCTTAAGAGTGCCCTTAGGAAGAGGCACATTCCCTCCTACTATGAAAGGGAGCTTATGGACAAGCTCCAAAGGCTTAGACAAGGGAGTATGAGTGTTGAAGAATATAGACAACAAATGGAACTACTCTTTTTAAGAGCTGTACTTAGGGAGGACGAAAGAACAAGCATAGCTAGGTTCCTTAGTGGGCTTAATATGGAAGTGAGGGACAAGGTTGAACTTCTTCCATATAGGGACCTAGATGAGCCAGTTGTTTGATTGCCAGCAAGTGTGTCGGATGATGCAAGTGGTATAAAACGGTGTCATACCCTAATTTCGTCCGGGGACCATCTGTTTGGTGGCATGCAACCTTCGCTTGACCGCTTCGAGGTACTTGACATTATCGTTAGGCAATCCGTGAAGTTCCGCGACATGTCGGGAGTCGAAAGGAAGCATTATTGCGCAATCCATAAAGTTCCGTAACATTCCAGAAGTCAAAGAGGGGATGGTTGCGTAATCCGTAAAGTTTCGCGACATTGCGGAAAGAAAACAAGTATCGTTACGTAATTCGTAAAGTTCCGTAACGTTACGGAAAAAGAATCAGCAAAAAAGCAAAAGGGGAGTGTATTTAGTAAACAGGGAAGTGTAAATAAAATGGAGTGCATTTAGCAAAGGGGAGGGGGTGAACTTATCAAGATCCTCCACGTTTTGTTGGAAATTGGTTTCCGGAGCTTCCAAGGCTTTTGTAATGCTTCCGTAAAATTCCTAAAACTTTGAGTAAGCCTATTTCACTTAATATTGGTGAAAGAGAAGAGGAAAAAGAGGGAAATCAAGTCCTATATGCTTGCTTAAAGCTTTCGTAAAATTCCTAAAACCCTAAATAAACATATTTCACTTAATATGGGTGAGAAGGAAGAGAAAAAAAAGAAGAAATTCAAGTCCTATATGCTTCTGTAAAGCTTCCTTAACTTTTCCGTAAAATTACGAAAGAAGGGGGTGCAAATAGAAATTTTCAAATTTTCGAATCTGGGCCCCCAGAATATTTTCGAAGCAGGGTTGTAAGTTGGGCGGCAACCTCCTCCCCCTTTTTCCTATAAATAGGCGAAAGGGGGTTGTTCCAAATATCCCTGATCCCCCTGGCTATGAATTTCAGCTGTTTTGTGTGAAAAAAAATTGTTTCCGTGAAGAAAATCTATGCCGAGGTGCTTCCGTAACGCTTCCGAGATGTTTCCGTGAGCAAATCCGTGAAAGTTTTCCGTCGTTCTTCACCATTCTTCATCCGTTCTTCGTTCATTCTTTGTTCTTCAATGGGTAAGTTTTCGAATCCGAGACTTTCAATTCATTTCTTGTTTTTTTGGCTTTCATCTTTATTTCATTCACTTTCGGTTTCTTTTCTTCCATTTTTAACAAGCTTTAACCGATCGTTTAAGCCGTTTTCTCACCTAATAAATGATAAAATGAATTTCAACCGATCATTTGCGTTGTAATCTCATTTAATCACTGTTAAAACAAAATCTAACCGATCGTTCACGCTGTAACCTCAGTTAAACAAAAAAAAAGCAAAATAATAATAAAATAATCAAAATATCTTGAAAAAAAATAATAAAATAATCAAAATATCTTTGAATAAAATAATCAAAAAAATCAATCGGACATTTTTCTTTGGAAGTTTCCTTGGATCAATTAACTAATAACCAAAGTGAAACTAAGGCTAAAATCAATTTACAAATCAAGTTTTGTCCGTAAAAATCACTAAAAACCGTTTTAAGGTCCAACGCCTTAAACGGTCCTCTTTGCTTTTATCGGTTAACATGGACCGTTCAAAAGCATGAAATCAACATGTAACTTTACCGCTTTTGCAAGAACTACGTAGGTCTGATTTCCTCATCATGAATTGAGGATACGTAGGAGCAAAAGCCCCACTTTTGTCGACCACCCCAAGAGATCGTTAATGGTTCAACGCCTTAACGTTTCTCTCCTTTCAAAATCAAAAGATCATTTAATGGTCCAAACACCTTAAATGCCTTTGTTCAATTAAAATGATAAAAACAACTTAACCAACGTTTAGTTCTCAAAGAACTACGTAGATCTTATTTCCTTATCACAATTGAGGAATACGTAGGAGCAAGGGAAACACCCTTGTCAACCACAAAAAGATAAAAAAATACAAAAAGGCATAAAAAGACATAAAAACGTAAAAAGGGAAAAATAAAACAATTTGAAGTCATATTTGCACACTCGATTAAAGGTTGTCGTCCTTTGTGACGGACGCGTGGGGTGCTAATACCTTCCCCATGCGTAAATACAACTCCCGAACCTTTCACACTTAAGGTCCTTTGTAGACCACATCTTTTCCGGTTTTTTCGATGTTTTCCTCGAATAAACGTTGGTGGCGACTCCGCGCATCTTCCTCCCATGGAAGACGCACCCGCGAGCCCCGCGAGCCCTCCCGCCGAAGGGTAGGTTGCAACAAACGGTAAGTGAATACCGAGTATCGAACTCTCGGGGAACTTGTTTTACTTGGTAAAGATGTGGTTCAGTAAATAAGTGTCTTTTGATGAAAGTTTGGTGTGTGGTATGGACAAGTATGCAAACTAAACTATTCAAAAGTAAATCACGTGAGTAGTGGTGTGTGAAGACAAATAAAAAAAGTGTTGGTCTTCCTACTGGATGACTGATGTTATTAAGGATGTTCTCTGCCTAACAATGTTCAGGTGTTCTATGTTGTCTCCTGAACTACTAAACCCCGATGTCTCATGCATGTTTAGCCTAATCCTAATCAAGCGTTGTCCTCAGATCCCTCTTGTTGGACTAAACTTAACCAGAACCGCAATAAGACATAACATAACAAAAACTAGGTTACCGTACCCCGATGTCCCGTGAAAATACGATAAGCTAGCCCTGTCCTATCAGGTTCTAAGGATCAAACCATTTCCCAATGTTGAGTGACCCTAACTAAGCATGCAAGTGCATGATCAAGGCAAAGGCACACTAGAATTAAGTACTGATAGCACACTGAACACATAAAACATCATTAGATAGATATGAAAGTATTTACATCAAGTACCCCATAGGATGAACCAACTGAGGATTTAGCTCTCCATAGCAGGGAAGCTTCCTTTACAACAATGAGAAGAGAAGATGAAAGATAGAAGAAATACAAGTAGTGGGGATGTCTCCTCCACCTCTAGAAACCCCACAATCTCTCAAAATCTCATCCAAAGCTTGATAAGATGGCTTCTTCTTCAAGCTCAGCTCTCTCTCAGTCTCTCCACAGCCAAAAACTCTAAAAAAAAAACTCAACTCCCTTTAGAAATCGTGATTTCATCTTAAATAGGCAATCCTGTCGGTGGACGCACGCTTAGTGGAAGATGAGCTCGCTTAGCACATGTAAGTGACTTCTGCCTTAGCGCCAATCACACTCACTCAGCCTGAAGGTGAAAACGGCGCGCTTAGCAATTTGGCTTTCGCTCAGCACCTCTATACAGCTCATCCTTCTTCCAGAATTGTCCATGCGCTTAGCGGATGATACGCTTAGCTAGAAGATGGTGGCTTAGCAAGTTCATGAAATCTGCACTTCACCAATCTTGCCTATTTTACTTGAAATTGAAGTGGAATGATCATTAAATACACAAAATTGGGATACTGAAGTATCTATTACCTAAATTATCAAAAAGTAATTACAATACTACCAAGAACAACTATACATGGGAGGAGTTGTATACAGTTTACAATAGTTTTTTACACAAAAGTTAATCGTATTGACCGACTAACAAACTTCCCTAAATTTACAGCTTTGCTTGTCCTCAAGCAAATAAAGAACAACTCACTGGTCCCTAAGTGACAAAACATGCAATGATTATGTACAAAGGTGTGTAATTCAAAATATTAATTACATGATAACAAATGAAACAAAAATGTTATTATCAATTGCCTTTCACAAAGCATGCAGTTATTCAAAGAGAAGAACATAATGTATGCAATACAATTAGATGAAGTTAGGCACAAGACAGATATCAAGGAAAGTAGCTTAAACCAAAGTCTCACGGCTACTATTTCACTCAAGCTCAAGTGTTTAAGCTATTAAGCAATAACAGCCAACAAGAGTTCTAATCTTTGTACTTCATCTCATGCCATAAAGTCAAAAATACATAAATAGAATCAGAAGGACTTTCAAAGGCTTGTAGTGAGGCTTGGCTACAAGAATTATTGGTTTTTCTAGGATTCAAAGGCTTAAATTCTAAGAGAGCATAGATCCTAGACTTACCCAATTTATTTCTTTTCAATTTATTTAGCTCACTCACTATCCTTGCACTTTGCCTTATTACAACAACACACACTCTTTTTATTTTACTCTCTCTTTTTCCTTTTTGAACGCATAAAACTTATTTGTTGTGTGTGTTGATGTGTCTTACCTTTTCACTTCACATCTCAACTAACTCCCCCAAATTTAGGGCAAATTTCCTTGAACCATATGCTCTCCTAGAACCTAAGCAAGGTAGATGGAGATATTCATTCAAGTTTAGAGTTCGATTTGAAAATTCAATTTAGCTCAGAAAGGGTGCAAAGGATACAATTATAATTTAAGGTAAGCCTTCTGGTCAAGTAGTTTAAAAATAGAACAATGGCCTTCATCACTTTCAAACTTATGCATTTCATTCTAAAATTCAGAGATTTTGATACAAAAACTATTTTTCAATGCTAGTCGTTCACTCACAATTTAAGATCACACTCTCACTGGGTTATGGTTCAAGCTTTTTTGTCTCAATCAATTTATCTACTAACTAACATTTCTAATTGCAACCTTACATTCTTGTTCTTTCTTTGTCTAGCATACACACTTGCTCAAACTCATGATAAAACACAAGCTTCATTCCAATCATGTATTCAATCCACAATCACCATTCAAAACTATACCAAAACTGCAATTTCAAGGAGTCAAGTTAAACTGTTCTATATGCATCAGGACTTGCATACTATTATCCACAATCGAAAGTATAAACCCATATCACAACAAAAAGTGTACTAAAGGCATAATTATAATAATCATAATTGTCATCAAAACAAAAGTAGGAATTTAAAATTCCTATGACAGGTCTTGTGACTGAGTATCCTCATCCTGAGTGTCCTCCTCATCTGTAAGATGTAGCATAGGAGTGGTCGGGGGAGTGGTAGTCAATCCCAAGACTGGTGTAGAAGGGTCCTCTGGAAGATCAAGTAATGGTGTAGACAAGTCTGTTGGCATCTCATGCACTGGTGTAGAAGGGTCTGCTGGCTGTTGAAGAGAAGATTGATCCACCACTAGAGAGGGTGGATCTGGTGAAATCTGTGGTGACCTCTCTGGAGTAGCAGCCTCCTGCCTTACCTGTGTGTCACCTGCCTCAAAAATGAATGGCTCAGGGATGGTGGCCTCAAAAGAAGCATCTTGTACCTGCTAAGGTACCTGAGCACTGGGACCCCCACCTTCTCTCTCAAGAGAAGGCAGGGTTCCTGGCCAAGATACCTTATCCATGAATTGTTCCACTGTCAGAATGGATCCTAGAGGAGCTACAACCTGCAAGCTCTGCATTAACAAAATTTGTCCTTGATGAAGACTCTGAAGCATGGATTCAAAGCGCTGAGAGTCTTTAGCAGATGGGCCTGGAGGAGCTGGTGTAGGAGTAGTAGAAGTAGAAGGAGCTGGTGGAGTAGAAGAAGAAGGAACATCAGCTATTCGAGCCCTTACCTTCCTTGCCCCTCTGAAGTTAACTGTTAGATCATCCATATTCCAACAGTTTTTCTTAATGTAGGCCAAGTTAATGGTCAGGCTTAGGCTCTCATAAGTCAAACTGTCAGAGGTAACTCCTCTAGCTCTGCATAGGGCAATGATCAAGGCTGGAAATCCAAGCCTAGAGGAGTTACTCTGAGCAATAGAAGAAATTTGACCTAAGATAAGGGCTCTGATGTTCATGTCCATGTTAGTCACCAAGCCATAGACCAACCTAGCTCTATCCATATTCAAATCTGAGGTGTGGGATGTGGGAGCTAGGTTGGAGTAAGAGAAGACACTCCATGTCTAGGCTAGTGTCGCCAGATCTTTTCTGAGAAGTTTCCATGGCTGGCCCTCAGCATTCAAAACAAACCCCTTGCAGGGAATACAAATCTTGGCTTCAATCTCCTGGTGGTTAGTCCTCAACCTACAAAATATAGACTAGGTGGGTAAAGATTCCCCCTCCTCTAACACCACTGGAGTTTGAAGAAATTCATTCAGCCTGTCTGAATCGATCTTAATCAGATGTCCTTTTACTCTAGCTTGTTTAGGAGCTTGGTCCTCTGGGCTATATAGATTAGCATAAAACTCATTCACCACAGCTACATCTATGCTTCCATCTTGGAGGTTGGGGAGGCATTTGTGTAGATTACGCCTCTCCAACTCCACCTTGAACTCATCAAACTCAGTATGATAAAGCTTCACATTTCTCTCTGGAAGGATATTCCGACCGAGAATGTTGTCAGTGTATTTATTCCAAGCTTCCAAAGATTGGAATCGCCTGGTATCATACTGAGCTGTGGGTCTAGAAGCAGTGCTCTTCCTCTTCCTGGATGCCATCTACAATAAAAAAAAAAAGAACCATTGGTTTATTAGACTAGAAGTTTATCTAAATTAAAACTGAAATTAAAGACTGAAATTGGCAACGTGCGCTTAGCGAGACGCATCTCACTTAGCGCGCCTTAGGAAAAACAACACACCAGCTTAGCGTAACAGGCCGTGCTTAGCCGGTGATAACAGAAAAAAAAATTCTGCATAATTGGCTTAGAGAGACAACACTCGCTTAGCCACATGTTTGTCATTAATGACGTGTACAGCAGCTTTGCGCACACGGCGGTCGCTCAGCCACGATGTTCATAAGGAAGATGAACATTCAACAACATGGATGAACTTACTTAGCGCATGCATGTTGGCTAAGCGAGTTTGTCTGGAAATGTATACATTCAAGGCTTAATTAATGAACTCGCTTAGCGCATCAGACGCACTTAGCGAGTTCGTCGCGTTTTCCAGAAAAAACGCAGACGAAGAAGTCTTTCAAGTTCCTCTTGTAGGCCTCTAATAGGCCCTTATCAGACATGCAACACAGTCAACATTATCTACCACTTACGACTCCTAACAAAGTCCTAATTTTTATCTATTCTACCTACAATCTAACCCTAAAAATTAAATTGCTATCCTAAGGTATTCTATCCTAAAGTATCAATAATAGAAAGGCATAAGGGAATTTAGAAACTTGAATCACAAATGCTTAGTGAAGATTTGATGAAGGATGCAAGATTGAGGTTCGAGGATGCAATGTGCACTTTTCAGAGGAGAAAGGTTGCAGAAAAAGCTTTTCATATTTTTGGGATAAGTGTAAGTGTAACTGTTGTTGCACTTCACTTATCCATTTTCGACCAACTCGCTCGCTTAGCGAGTCAACCTGCTAAGCGAGAGAGACGTTTGGCTTTCTGCCTCCTCTCTTGGCAAGCCGACACGGGGCCCATTTAAAATTCAAATTATTATATTATTTATTTATTTATTTATTTTGAACTGCGCATAGCCCAAAGATGCGCGCTAAGCGAGTTGTGAAGATAAGAAATCCTGCAACTCTCGCTAAGCTTGGCTTAATGTCGGCTTAGCGAATATAATGCATCCTATATACAGAAGGGGCACACACTTAGAGAGTGAGTGCCAGCTTAGTGCTATACATGCTGCAACGAATTAGGCTTAACGGGCGTACACCGCACTTAGCCAGTGAACACGATGGGCTTAGCGAGCGGGCTCTCGCTTAGCTCAATCCAGATCAAATTGAATTGGGCTTAGCTCACCCATGGCCGACTTAGCGAGCCAATCAGCTTGAGATACAGGGGTTTGAGTGCTTAGCGCAGGCTATCCTCACTTAGCGCATGGAGAAGACGCGCTCAGTGAGGTGGTATGCGCATAGCGAGTGGACTGTTTTCATGAAAATGTTTTTAAGTGATTTTCAGTCCACTTCCTCAAAACATGTAGAACAACCCCCCAATATCTATCACTTAGTATAAGCTTATATCCCTTTTTTCAATGATCATAAAGCAAATTCCAACTTATGCAATGCATGAAAAACAAAATGAAAAATAAATCAGAACTGGGTTGCCTCCCAGGAAGCGCTCTTTTAACGTCATTAGCTTGACGCATATACCTCAATGGCTGATCAAATGCAAGATGGTGTTTGCCTTTTCAAACTCTCCACCATGGTACAATTTCAATCTTTGACCATTCACCACCCATGTTCTGTCGGGGTCCTGTGATTGTGGGTCATACAGCTCTATTGCATCGTAAGACCGAACTTTCTTAATGACAAAAGGTCCAAACCATTTGGACTTCAGCTTACCAGGAAATAATTTCAATCTTGGCGGTGGCTCGATACCCAGAATAGGTCGCCAATGTCGTGTTGGCCCCTAAAAAGGATGCAAAGGTGCGAATGTGCGTGGACTATTGGGATCTAAACCGAGCCAGTCCAAAGGATAACTTTCCTTTGCCGCACATCGACATCCTTGTAGATAACACGAAAATTTTTTCCCTGTTTTTGTTCATGGATGGGTTCTCAGGCTATAATCAGATAAAGATGGAACCAGAGGATATGGAAAAGACAACCTTTGTCACCCTATGGGGAACTTTATGCTACAAGGTGATGTCCTTTGGGTTCAAGAACGCTAGGGCAACTTACCAACGGGCCATGGTAGCGTTATTCCATGACATGATGCATAAAGAGATCAAGGCCTACGTGGATGACATGATCACTAAATCAAGGACTGAGGAGGAACACCTTGTCAATTTGTGGAAATTGTTCGAGCGGCTGCGTAAATTCTGATTAAGGTTGAATCCTGCAAAGTGTACTTTTGGGGTCAAATCTGGAAAGTTGCTTAGTTTTGTCATGAGTTAGAAAGGAATAGAGGTAGACCCAAACAAGGTAAAGGTCATCCTCGAAATTCCCGAGCCACGCACCGAGAAGCAGGTCTAAGGTTTCCTGGGAAGATTGAACTACATAGCAAGGTTCATATCATAGCTGACTGCCACTTGCGAGCCTTTTTTCAAGTTATTGCGTAAGAATTAGTCCATCCAATGGGACGACCATTGTCAAGTGGTGTTCAAAAGGATTAAATAGTGCCTCATGAATCCTCTTCTTCTCCTTCCATCGATGCCTGGAAGACCCCTTATCATGTACATGATTGTGTTAGATGAGTCAATGGGGTATGTGTTGGGGCAGCACGACAAGTCCAAAAAAAGAGAACGGGTTGTCTATTACTTGAGCAAGAAGTTCATGGCATGCGAGATTGATGCAATCCTACCCTGCAAAGGCATTGGATAGAAGACTTCAAGAAGATTGGACCAGAGATGCAAGAGAAGGCCCTAGGGTTCTCATGAGCCTTAGGGTAGATTTCAGGTCCATAGGCTAAGTATGAGCCCGCTTATCTTTGTACATATTAGATTAATGTTTCATTATTTTTGGCCTTGTATTTAGGGCTCCATAATATAGGTAAGGTACCCTAGAAATGTAGGATTTTTTAGCCCTTGTATTTTAGGGCACCTAGACTTGTTTTTGTATTAGGGGTAGTTTTGTAATTTCACATTCATTAAGTGAATATTTGATGTATGTGTTGGAAAATAAATTTAATTGAATTGGGAGAAGCCCAATCCAATTAAATTTTAGAGGGGGAGGTGAGCATTTGCTTGCTACACCCCATTGCCACATCATATAGTCACACTTTGTGCATGTCCTTCATGCTTTACATGCCTCATGACATCTAAGCACACTTAGTGGAGAATCTTGGACTTGATCTTGGATTAGTGGGTTGAACCATAACTAAAATTCACTAATCATAATTAGTGAAATTTTGGCTCCAAAATTTGGCTCCATAGATTCAATTTCAAATCCAAGTGAAATTTGAATAGAAATTCAAATTTCCCTCCAATTTTGTGACACTTAGGCTATAAATAGGGGTCATGTGTGTGCATTTTTTTCAACTTTGATCATTTGAAAATTAAACTTCAGATTTCAGAGCTCTTTTACAGCACAAAATTTTGTGCTCTTCTCTTCCTCTCCCTTCATTCATCTCCTTCTTCCTCCAAACTCTTATCCATGGCCTCCTATGGTGGTGAGCTTCTTCTAGACTCATCTTCTCCTTGAAGTGGCGTCTCCTCTCTCATCTTCCAAGAAGCAAAGGAATCCATTGATGAAGAAGATCCTAGGCCTACAAGCACCAATGGAGCTTACATAAGAGATGAACTACTTTTTTTCTAAAAAGACGTGTTGTTCCTTGGTGTGGGCAGCTTATTGTTTAAGACAACACATGCTGAATTACTCTACTTGGTTGGTGTCCAAAATGGATCTCGTCAAGTACATCTTTGAAAGTCCCACACTCATTGGACAAATGTCTCAATGGCAGGTTCTAATGTCAGGGTTTGATATGTTTTATGTCACTCAGAAGGCAATAAAGGGGAGTGCCTTGGCAGATTACCTAGCTCAACAGCCCATCAATGACTATTAGCCTATGCATCCAGAGTTCCCTGATGAGGACATCATTACCTTGTTTGAGGAGGAAGTAGAGGATGAGGATAGGGACAAGTGGATCATGTGGTTTGACGTCGTGTCTAATGCAGTAGGCCATGGAGTTGGGGCAGTATTGGTTTCCCCGAATGAACAATATATACCATTCATGACTAGGTTGGGTTTCGACTACACGAATAACATAACTGAGTATGAGGCGTGTGCCCTTGGGATCCAAGCAGCGATCAACTTCAAGGTCAAGTTGCTCAAGGTATACGGGGACTTGGCATTGGTAATTCATCAATTGAAGGGTGAATGGGAGACCAGAGACCACAAATTGGTTCCTTACCAAGCTTACATAAGGAAGCTAATAGAATTCTTTGATGACATATCTTTTCATCACACTCCTAGAGAGGAAAATTAGATGGTCGACGCCCTTGCCATTCTAGCGTCCATGATCCATCTAAGCCCGCACGGAGATTTGACGGACATCTAATTCATATGTCATGGTAAGCCTGTACATTGTTGTTATCAAACGATACATCAAAGACAAGGAATACCTGCCTAAGGCCTCTGACAACGGCAAGAGGACATTGCAAAGGTTAGCGGTTAGCTTCTTCCTGGGTAGGAATATATTATACAAGAGGAACCATGACATGGTACTGCTTTGGTGTGTGGATGTAAGAGAGGCTGAGCAAATGTTGATAGAGGTGCATGAGGGATCCTTTGGAACACATGCCAATGGGCATGCCATGGCCCGAAAAATTCTGAGAGAGGGGTATTATTGGCTTACTATGGAAAGCGATTGTTGCGTTCATGTGAGGAAATGCCATAAGTGCCCGGCCTTCGCTGATAATATTAATGCTTCACCCACACCATTGAACGTCTTGGCAGCACCTTGGCCATTCTCTATGTGGGGCATAGATGTGATCGGAGCCATCGAGCCTAAGGCTTAAAACGGACATCGCTCCATCATAGTCGCCATTCACTACTTCACCAAATGGGTCGAGGCAACTTCATACGCTAGCGTGACTAGGAATGTGGTGATTAGATTCATCAAAAAAAGAGATAATTTTCCAATATGGGTTGCCCAGGAAAATCATCACCAATAATGCCACCAATCTGAACAACAAGATAATGAAGGAAATGTGTGAGGATTTCAAAATCCAACACCATAATTCCACGCCTTATCGGACTAAGATAAATGTGGCAGTTGAGGCTGCCGATACAAATATCAAGAAGATAGCTCAAAAGATGATCGTGTCATACAAAGATTGGCACGAGATGCTCCCTTTTGCATTGCATGGCTATCGAACTTCTGTGCGCACATCTACTAGGGCAACCCCTTTTTCTTTGGTGTACGGGATGAAGGTTATGCTCCCATTCGAGGTGGAGGTTCCTTCTTTGAGAATCCTAGTAGAGTCGGGGTTGGAAGAATCAAGATGCTCCCAAGCACGCTTTAATCAGTTGAATCTTATAGAGGGTAAGAGATTGGCCGCCATGAGCCATGGGCAACTGTATCAAAGTAGAGTAAAGAATGCTTTTGACAAGAGAGTGTGCCCATGCAAGTTCAGTGATGGGGACCTTGTTCTAAAGAAAGTGCCGCAGGCTCAAAAAGACCATAGAGGGAAATGGGCCCCGAATTATGAAGCATCATTTATCGTGAAGAAGGCTTTCTCAGGAGGGGCATTACTGCTTATGAACATGGATGACAAAAAGTTGTCTTCGCCTGTAAATTCTGATATCGTCAAGCGGTATTACGCCTAATGCCTGGGGCAAATAGAAGGCTAAACATCTGGCCGTCCTCAAAGACCCATTTGAATCTCCAAGTCTTGAAATCTTTTGTAAATCATAATCGCGGCATTAATAAATATGGATTAATGATTTGCATCGCTTCCTTCAGTGTTGTGTCCTTTACATTTTTACTGTCTTTAAGGACGTACACTCTTATTCTTGCTCACTAATTCCGGAGCCATTCGGCTCGTTCAGAAGGGGTGTCGTAAGCGTTAAGTAAAATTGAACACGATAAAACTTGTTTAATTATTACATTTAACATTTGATCATACACATGCATGCATTTTCATCTTATCATCTAAGGATCCTGCAAATCGGAAGACGAATAAAGAATCATTTTGGGTGATGGTCAGCACCACACCAGCTTGGGGAAGCCTGGGGGCACGTGGAAAGATAATACAAGCATCTTGTAGATTTTTCACATTTTTTTTTTTTGCATGATGCCAATTTCTTTGTCCAAGCATTAGGGCAGGTACTAACAAGTGCTAGCTCCGTGATCGATCAATCATCACCTCGCGTCCGGCTAAAGACGTTAAAGAAGCGCTCCTAGGAGGCAGTCTAGTATCTCTAACTTTGTTCTTTAATTTCATGTTTAATACTTGTTCGTTTTCTTGAACTATATCCTGAATTTGCCTAAATTTATATGCAATTATAGGATTTTAAGAGAGAAAATATAACAATGAATAACACAACTTTGCAAAGAATTTTTGCAAAAACAAAAATTGATTTAGCTTGCCTAGGCAAGTGGCCAGCTCGCCTGGGCAAGCGTGATTGTTGAAAAAACATAAAAAGGGGAGGGGTGAAGCCATGTTCACCCTATTCTTCCCCAAAATCAAAGCCTCCACAAAAGCTCACAGGATCCACCATTGGCAGCAGCCTCAAGTGTCCTTTGTGCACCTTTTGTTTCGTTTTTTTTTTTTTTTTGCATTCCTTTCATCTCACACAAGTAAAGTAAGTGCCATCTCCATCCAAATTTACCTTTTCCTTGTGGTATTTTGGTGCTTTGTTTGTTATTTTCTTTGCAATGTTTGTGAGATAAATTGTTTGTGAATCCATGACTTGAATGCTTTGGTTAGGGGCTGCAATGGATAGCCCTAGGCCTATCCTTGATCCTATAGTAGGTTTGCATGTCATGTTGTTCTCCATTCCTCATTTTTACATGCTTAAACATGCGCCCACCAACCGTTTGATAAAATGCCACAATGACCATTCCATGTGTTGTTTCGGAATTTGAATGTGAAATGAGCTTTATGCATGTCCACCCATCATTTAGAATGTATGAGCAACTTAGATTGATAGATTAAAATGCCAAGAGTATGAGCTAGGCTTGGAAATCTAGACATTTTTTTAAACGCAAAATACATGAATTACATAAATATGTAAAATTGATTGGGTGGAATTAGTCAAATTATTAAGCTTGCTACACTATGATTGGCACATTGCATCTAAGTAGCTATAGAATGTTTTTCAAAAAAACAATAATACGCGTTGGTGTGTGATTTGTTTTATTAGTTGCATGGTAGCATTTGCAATTAGCAAAAAAACACACACCACCCAAAATTGGTTGACTTCTTGCTTGCTTAAGATAAACGAAATAATGGTTGTGTGTTTCGTGCAAACTAACTTTTTATGGATGTGTCTTTGCAGGCAATGGCTCCAAAAAAGCTTCTCTCTAAGAGGGCAAGGAAGGATGTCATGGGAGAAGGATCCAATGCGGCTCCTCAAGCAAACATAGAATTTGACGAACACCATTTTCGAAGTGAGGAACATCAACGCTGCCATGAAGCGATCAAGGGTTGGTCTTTCCTTAAAGAGAGATGGGTGCAACAGAGAGAGAGGGAATACACAGAGTTCCAGGAGGAAGTTGTCAGGAGGAAATGGACTCAACTCAAAGAGCCCATGGTTAAATATGACCCAGAAATAGTCATGGAATTCTACGCGAATGCATGGCCCACTAAGGAAGGAGTCAAGGATAAGTGCTCCTGGGTGCAAGGCCAATGGTTCCCCTATGATGAAGATGTCATCAACCAATTCTTGGGGCATTCGTTGGTCCTGGATTTGCGAGTTCAGTGAAAGGAGGAGCCAGGCTTCGGGATTTGATGAGGAGGCCATAGGCCAGGTGTTGTGCATTCCAGGACAGGACTTTGCACGAAGCGTGAAGGGAAGGCGGGTGCGGATCATGCGCACTAGCATGACCACCTTGACATAGATCTGGATGATGATTCTCCTTAGGAACAACCAACCCACTGATCAAAATTCTGATCTCCCGCTGCCAAAATGCCAGCTGGTCTACACTATCTTGACCCATGTTAGTATTCATATGGCTCAGCTTATCTCGGATGCCATTTATCAGTTTGCAAGGATCACGCCTTCGAGACACCTAGTGGACCTGGAAAAGTCCAACAGGGCATTGGGATTCCAAGCTTTTATCACAGGTCTCTACCAGTTCTATGGGGTGCTAGTTACGTGATGAGGACATGACCAAGAGCAAGGGCAAGGATCCACTTGAAGGACTTGGAGGGCCTATGACCAGGGTTAGAGCAAGGAAAGCCAAGGAAGCTCTTCAACAAGTGTTGTCCATACTATTTGAATACAAGCCCAAGTTTCAAGGAGAAAGGTCCAAGGTTGTGAGTTGTATCATGGCCCAAATGGAGGAGGACTAAATGGCACCACTTTGTCTCAATTTTAGAGTGTTTAGTTTGTCTAAATAATGGCCTAATCCTTGTAAAGTTGGCTGACCAAAAATATCTTTTGGATTAATCAACTAAAAGGGCTTTAGTTAGGTTTAGTTCAAGTTGTAATAAGGGTCCAATTGGCAACCTAGGCATCAGCCTTTTGGGAGACCAAATGGTGGCTGACTTGTTGGCTGTTGGGGGTGACTTTTGGTTGCCACAATTTCAGTTACACTCAGCCATTAAATTCTTTTAATTCCCTAGTTTAATGGCATTAAGTTATTTTAATTCTAGGTTAATGGGTCATTACTAAAATCTGTTGTAAAGCTTCTATATAAGCTGAACCATTTTATCAATAAACACAAGTTGAGTTTTATTCAGAAAATTAGAGTTTCTCTCTTTTATCTTAGTGAGAGTGATTCTCCTAAATTCTTGAGTGATTCAAGAACACCCTGGCTGTATCAAAGGACTTTCACAACCTTTGTGTGTTGCCCTCGCCGGAAAGAGTGATTATTTCCTTCCTTTCATCTTCTACCTTGTTCTTTCAAACCACAATTCCAGAAAATCCACTTCTGCCCAGAATTATCTCGTGGCCATAACTCCCGTTTTACGCACTCAAATTAAGTGATTCTTGAGCCTAAATTGAATTTCAAGACGAGACCTTTCACCTCGTTTTGGAATCACCTCATTTGGAGCCCTATAACTTGAGTTTTTGCCATTTCTATATTTCTGTCCAGCCACCACTTAACCTAAGTTTTCTCATTTCATTATTCCATTTTATGCCAAGAACCACCTTATTAAGACCCACGAAATTAACCACCTTATTCGCCATCCATTCCTTAATCAATTTCGGCATTTTCCATCAAGGTTTAATCCTAGACGAACCTAAGTCAGCCCTTGTGCCATGAGGGTTCATACCATTTGGTAATCAGAGCTCAGGTTCTAGGATCAACACTTCCTTTGCTGGAAATATTGGGTAACATCCTTATTTATTCTCTTTGCCATTTATATTACCTTCTTATTCATTTTTTTTTAGGCTGAACCATTGCAAAAGTTAAGCCTTTTGATCTCTTTGTTATAAAAAAAAAGCAGAATTTCGTATAAGAAAAATTAAAAAAAAAAATTGGGCTGAATGGTTCATGCTTGAAGAACTTTAAAAAAAATCTCTTTAAGGTAATATATTGGTTGCATGAAGGATTGTTACTTGAATTCCTAAATTCTGAATTTTATTTCCTTCATTTGTGCCTAAAAACATTGTTAGCCTTTTTCTTGGTTAACCTTTTCCTTGTCTCTCTAGCCTTACCTTACACATATTGGTGAATTGTTCTTTGTTGTGGCAATAATCTCTTGAATTGCCTAAGAACTCAAGGGGAATTAGAGTGGTAAAAGGCAAGAGTGTTTCATTAGAGAAAATCCATAATTGTGTGATACACTTGAGTGGGTGAGGTATTCAAACAACAACTATAATTGTCTTGTTACGTTTGATTTGCTTGTTTGAGATGGCAGGAACAAATCCTAATGATAGAGGGGGGCTTTCGCAATTCCAAATGCAAGCTTTGATGCAACATTTGGAGAGGTTAATGAAACAACAAGATGATGCGCTCCATGAGAGGTTGGATCAAATGGAGAACAGAGATCATAATGAAGAAGAAAGGAGGAGAAGAGGGAATGATGGTGTTCCTAGACAAAACCGAATTGATGGTATTAAACTCAACATTCTTCCCTTTAAAGGAAAGAATGATCCGGAGGCCTACTTGGAGTGGGAGATGAAAATAGAGCATGTTTTCTCATGCAACAACTATGAGGAGGACCAAAAGGTGAAGCTTGCCGCCATGGAGTTTTCCGACTATGCTTTTGTGTGGTGGAACAAGCTACAAAAAGAGAGATCAAGAAATGAAGAGCCAATTGTTGATACATGGGCGGAGATGAAAAGGATCATGAGGAAGCGGTATGTGCCGGCTAGTTACTCAAGGGATTTGAAATTCAAGCTCCAAAAACTAACCCAAGGCAACAAGGGGGTTGAGGAGTATTTCAAGGAAATGGATGTGTGCTCATGATTCAAGCAAAGATTGAAGAAGATGAGGAGGTAACTATGGCTCGATTTCTTAATGGTTTGACTAATGATATCCGTGATATTGTTAAGCTGCAGGAGTTTGTTGAAATGAATGATTTTCTTCACAAAGCAATCCAAGTAGAGCAACAATTAAAAAGGAAAGGAGTGGCTAAGAGGAGTTTTACCAACTTTGGTTCTTCTAGTTGGAAAGACAAAGGTAAGAAACATGGGGCTGCTACTTCTAGTAGTTCCACACCTATCCCATCAAAAACTCGCTCAAAGTCCCTAGAGGAACCCTCTAAAAGGAGTAGAGATGTGAAGTGTTTCAAGTGCCAAGGCCTAGGACACTATGCTTATGAGTGCCCTAACAAAAGGTCCATGGTTCTTAGAGATGGAGAATATATAAGTGAATCCGATGTTGAAGAGGAAGAGGAGAGTGAGTACGTAGAGGAAGAGGAGACTCCGGAGGGAGATTTGTTGATGATTAGGCGGTTACTTGGTGGTCAATTGAAGCATGAGGAGGAGAGCCAAAGAGAAAACATCTTTCACACTAGATGTTTAATCAATGGTAAGGTGTGCATGGTGATCATTGATGGAGGTAGTTGCACCAATGTGGCTAGTGCTAGATTAGTGTCAAAGCTAAATTTAGCTACTAAACCACATCCTAGGTCATACAAACTTCAATGGCTTAGTAAGGACGGGGAGGTGCAAGTGAGGCAGCAAGTTGAAGTGGACGTTTCCATTGGGAAATACAATGATAAGGTACTTTGTGATGTTGTTCCTATGGAGGCCATTCACTTACTTTTGGGGAGACCATGGCAATTTGATAAAAGAGACAATCATGACGGTTGCACCAACAAGATCTCTTTCATGCACCAAGACAAAAAGATTGTGCTCAAACCATTGAGTCCACAAGAAGTGTGTGAGGATTAAAAGAAAATGAGAGAAAAACTTCTTCAAGAGAAAAGAGAAAAAGAAAAAGTGAGCAAAACACTTGAAGTGAGGGAGAGCTATTTAGTCACAAAAAGTGAGGTCAACAGGTTGTTTCGTGCTAAACAGTCACTATATATCTTGTTTTGCAAAAATCAGATTTTGACCACTAACACTTTTGATGATTTTGAAGTGCCTTCTAGTGTTAAAACTCTTTTGCAGGATTTTCAAGACATGTTTCCGCCAAATGTGCCAAGTGGAATACCACCTTTGAGGGGAATTGAGCATCAAATGGATCTCATTCCGGGAGCTTCTTTGCCCAATAGGCCAGCCTACAGAAGTAATCCACAAGAAACCAAAGAGATTCAAAGACAAGTGGATGAACTCATTGGCAAAGGTTGGGAAAGAGATAGTATGAGTCCTTGTGCTGTCCCAGTGATTTTGGTCCCTAAAAAGGATGGGACATGGCGCATGTGTTCCGATTGTAGAGCCCTTAATAACATCACCATTAAATATAGGCATCCTATACCTAGGCTTGATGATTTGCTTGATGAATTGCATGGTGCATGTTACTTCTCTAAAATCGATTTAAAAAGTGGATACAATCAAATTAGGATTAGAGAAGGGGATGAATGGAAAACTGCTTTTAAAACAAAATATGGTTTGTATGAATGGTTGGTTATGCCTTTTGGCCTAACTAACGCTCCTAGCACTTTCATGAGATTAATGAACCATATCTTGAGAGAGTTCATAGGAAAGTTCGTTGTGGTGTACTTTGATGATATTCTTATCTATAGCACTTCACTTGATTTGCATATTGATCATTTAAAATTTGTCTTGACTGTGCTTAGAGAAGAACAATTGTATGCCAATCTTGAAAAATGCATCTTTTGTACTAACCATGTTGTGTTTCTTGGTTTTGTTGTGAGTTCAAAAGGAGTGCAAGTTGATGAGGAGAAGGTTAGGGCTATTCAAGAATGGCCTACACCTAAGTCTGTGACCAAGGTGAGGAGTTTTCATGGCTTAGCAAGTTTTTATAGACGATTTGTGAAGGATTTTAGCACATTGGCAGCACCTCTCAATGAAGTGCTCAAGAAAAATGTTGGTTTCAAATGGGGAGAGAAACAAGAAGAAGCTTTCAATGTTCTTAAGCAAAAGCTAACTAATGCCCCCATACTTGCGTTGCCAAACTTTCAAAAATCTTTTGAAATTGAGTGTGATGCTTCAAATGTTGGGATTGGGGCTATGTTGATGCAAGAAGGCCATCCAATTGCTTATTTTAGTGAAAAGTTAAGTGGTCATACCCTTAACTATTCAACTTATGATAAGGAGTTGCATGCCTTAGTACGGGCTTTGAAAACATGGCAACACTACCTTTATCCCAAGGAATTTGTCATTCATAGTGACCATGAGTCCCTCAAATATATCAAGGGGCAAGGCAAGCTTAACAAAAGGCATGCGAAGTGGGTGGAATTCCTAGAGCAATTCCCTTATGTTATCAAACATAAAAAGGGAAAAGGTAATATTGTAGCCGATGCTCTTTCTCGGCGTCATGCATTACTTTCTATGCTTGAAACAAAATTGATTGGTCTTGAATGTTTGAAAAGCATGTATGAAAATGATGAAACTTTTGGAGAAATTTTTAAAAATTGTGAAAAATTTTCAGAAAATGGTTTCTTTAGACATGAAGGCTTTCTTTTCAAAGAAAACAAATTGTGTGTGCCTAAATGTTCTACTAGAAATTTGCTTGTTTGTGAAGCACATGAAGGAGGTTTAATGGGGCATTTTGGGGTCCAAAAGACTCTAGAAACATTACAAGAACATTTTTATTGGCCTCATATGAAAAAGGATGTGTAGAAATTTCGTGAACATTGCATTGTATGTAAAAAGGCAAAGTCTAAGGTAAAGCCTCATGGATTGTATACTCCATTGCCAATTCCAGAGTATCCTTGGATTGATTTATCCATGGATTTTGTTTTAGGGCTGCCAAAAACAAGCAATGGTAGAGATTCCATTTTTGTGGTTGTTGATAGGTTTTCTAAAATGGCTCATTTTATTCCAGGTAAAAAAGTTGATGATGCTTCCCATGTGGCTGATTTGTTTTTCAAGGAGATTGTGAGATTCCATGGTTTGCCAAGGAGCATTGTTAGTGATAGGGACTCTAAGTTCCTAAGCCATTTTTGGAGGACTTTGTGGAGCAAGTTGGGCACTAAATTGTTATTTTCAACCACTTGTCACCCACAAACCGATGGTCAAACGGAAGTTGTTAATAGGACTTTGGGAACTTTGCTTAGGACAGTTTTGAGGAAGAACTTAAAACTTGGGAAGCTTGTTTACCCCATGTTGAATTTGCTTACAATAAAGTTGTTCATAGCACCACTAATTGTTCTCCTTTTGAAGTTGTTTATGGTTTTAACCCACTAACTCCTCTTGATCTTTTGCCTATGCCTAATGTTTCTGTTTTTAAGCATAAAGAAGGTCAAGCAAAGGCGGACTATGTGAAGAAGCTTCATGAGAGAGTCAAAGATCAAATTGAGAGGAAAAATAAAAGCTATGCTAAACAAGCCAACAAAGGGAGAAAGAAGGTTGTCTTCGAACCCGTAGATTGGGTTTGGGTGCACATGAGAAATGAAAGGTTTCCGGAACAAAGGAAATCAAAGCTTCAACCAAGAGGAGATGGACCATTTCAAGTGCTTGAAAGAATCAATGACAATGCTTACAAAGTTGAGCTGCCCGGTGAGTATAATGTTAGTTCCACCTTCAATGTCTCTGACTTATCTCTTTTTGATGCAGATGGAGAATCCGATTTGAGGACAAATCCTTCTCAAGAGGGAGAGAATGGTGAGGACATGACCAAGAGCAAGGGCAAGGATCCACTTGAAGGACTTGGAGGGCCTATGACAAGGGCTAGAGCAAGGAAAGACAAGGAAGCTCTTCAACAAGTGTTGTCCATACTATTTGAATACAAGTCCAACTTTCAAGGAGAAAAGTCCAAGGTTGTGAGTTGTATCATGGCCCAAATGGAGGAGGACTAAATGACACCACTTTGTCTCAATTTTAGAGTGTTTAGTTTGTCTAAATAATGGCCCAATCCTTGTAAAGTTGGCTGACCAAAAATATCTTTTGGATTAATCAACTAAAAGGGCTTTAGTTAGGTTTAGTTCAAGTTGTAATAAGGGCCTAATTGGCAACCTAGGCATCAGCCTTTTGGGAGACCAAATGGTGGCTGACTTGTTGGCTGTTGGGGGTGACTTTTGGTTGCCACAATTTCAGTTACACTCAGCCATTAAGTTCTTTTAATTCCCTAGGTTAATGGCATTAAGTTATTTTAATTCTAGGTTAATGGGTCATTACTAAAATCTGTTGTAAAGCTTCTATATAAGCTGAACCATTTTATCAAAAAACACAAGTTGAGTTTTATTCAGAAAATTAGAGTTTATCTCTTTTATCTTAGTGAGAGTGATTCTCCTAAATTCTTGAGTGATTCAAGAACACCCTGACTGTATCAAAGGACTTTCACAACCTTTGTGCGTTGCCCTCGCCGGAAAGAGTGATTCTTTCCTTCCTTTCATCTTCAACCTTGTTCTTTCAAACCACAATTCCAGAAAATCCACTTCTGCCCAGAATTATCTCGTGGCCATAACTCCCGTTTTACGCACTCAAATTAAGTGATTCTTGAGCCTAAATTGAATTTCAAGACGAGACCTTTCACCTCGTTTTGGAATCACCTCATTTGGAGCCCTGTAGCTTGAGTTTTTACCATTTCTATATTTCTGTCCAGCCACCACTTAACCTATGTTTTCTCATTTCATTATTCCATTATATGCCAAGAACCACCTTATTAAGACCCACGAAATTAACCACCTTATTCGCCATCCATTCCTTAATCAATTTCCGCATTTTCCATCAAGGTTTAATCCTAGACGATCCTAAGTCAGCCCTTGTGCCATGAGGGTTCATACCATTACGCCCACAAAGCTCATCCAGCCTCCCATTAACAGGTCTTTCATTGAGAAGTATTGCATGCCAAGACAGGCACAACAGCTGAGGCAGGACCAGCAACAGCAGTCAATCGCAGATGCACCGTCACCACCTCTACAGCAGCCACCATCTCTAGCATCCATCTCAACTCACATGCAGAGGATGGAACTCTACATGCAATATTTGGCTGACTAGCATGCGGCCAACCATAGGGGCCATGTGCAGTTGAACGAGAGCTTTTATCATTATACCTTGCATCAGTAGTGTTAGGACCCCAGTCCTTACCCATGACTTACTCCCGAGCAGTTCGGGCCCACAATTGCATGGCCTAGAGACAGGCCCAATTTTCAGGCAGGGGCAGGGCCTTCAGAGGCCCCATGAGATGAAGATAGAGCTCGGGAAGACAATGACATGGCTGATGTGATGGAATTCTTCCTTTAAGGAGACTATGTCGAGACCAGGACCTTTTAAAATTATGCCCTCATCTTTAGTATTTTGCTTGTCATTTCATTATGATGGAACTTGTCTTTATTTTATCGCTTTCAGTATCTTGTCATGTTATTTCATTGTGGTGTCTTGTTTGAAACAAAAAGAATAAAAAAAATTAAACAGAAAAAAAAAAGAGGAGGATCTATGTATGGTGTCTTTTCTTTCACATGTCCTTTATCCTTTTGATAAGTGCAATCTTGTGTTATAACTTTGCCTAGGATTCAAACTTTTTCTAAAACAACTAACACGCTTTTAAAATTTAAATAATCACTATTTTTCTTTAGAAAATTAGTGGATCAAAACACGAAAGGTTTTTTGAAAAAAAAAAGAAGAAATGTGTACATATAAGGTGAAAACAAAGAAAGACTTTCCCGAATGCCAAAATGGACTCAGATATTTTGTATGACTTGATAAAAGAGCAATCGTTGAAACACTGGTTTGGCCTGAATATGGAAACAAATCCTAAGCCTTAGTGCTTGTGTGCCCACAAAATTCTATTTGTTTGAGTGTACGCATGGACTTGTGCTACGATTGATTTTGCATGAATTTCTAATTGTCATAATATGCGATTCATGGGGATGATCTGGGCATTCTTGTCTTTCAAAGCCATTGGCCAAACAGATGTCCCAATATACATTATGTTCTGCCATTTGCAAGCCTTTTGAGCCCAAACATTTACTTTTTTCCATAACCTTGACCTAGGATGGAAGTTTCCAACCTTACCCTAGGATGAGAAAGCAGGGGGGTCTTCCAAGCAAAGAATCTATTATATTTGGTTAGAGGTGTTCATCAAAACAAAAAAGCTAAGAAAAAAACAAAGATAAAAAACAACAAATAAAGAAAGCAAAAGAAAAAAAAAAGAAAGAGAAAGAATCAATCAATCAAGGATAGAAGAAGAGAAAAGGAAAAAAGAAAAGAAAAACAAGTTCTTTGGACCAGACGATGTCTGAACAATGCGCAGAATTGTCGAAAAGAAAAAAAAGGGGAGAAGAGCAATAGTAACTTGGTAAAGACATGGGGGGCATAAAGTGATTGCCTGCTTCAGTTACTAACCAAATCTTTGTGTCTGCTCTCCTGTTCCACACCAAACAAAAGAGAAAGGAAAAAAGGAAGGGGAAAGGCCAGAACAACTAAAGTCAAAATTTCCTACAAAATATGACCTTATAAATTCCTATTGATCCCTGATGATCATGTATATTATCTTTGATTCGATAGGAAATGACTTGCAAAATCAATTTATGACATGTTTGTGGTTTGGAATTAGGATGAAACACTTGCATGTGTGAAACTTTATATACCTAGAGTGTTTCCTCTAATGTTCTCTTAAAAATGAAATGCTAATGTCTTAAATCTTATTTTTGGTTATGAGAAATTCTATCTGCATGCTTTCATTCCCTGTTAGTCACATTGTTTTCTTTTTCAAAAAAATGTATGTTGTTCTGATCGGTTTAGGGATTTGTTTCTTTACCAAGCATGTTCACATTTTAGTGAAAGATTTCAAAGACTTCAATGTATTTTGTCAAGACTTCAATGTCTTTTGTCAAGACTTCAATGTCTTCTTTACATTTCAAAGACTTCAATGTCTTTTGTCAAGACTTCAATATCTTCCTTACATTTCAAGACTTCAATGTCTTGTGTCGTTACATTTCTATATTTCAATGTCTTTTGTCTTACAGAGACTTTAATGTCTTCTGTCTTTACATTTCAAGACTTCAATGTCTTCTATACATTTCAAGACTTCAAAGTCTTTTGTTTAGTACTCTTGATACTTTATACATTTATTCTTTTGACAGGTTTCACTGCTTCAGTTTTTGCTAGTTGCTGGTCGGATAGCAAGATCGCTCGAATGAAATTAGTGTCTTTATCTTTACTTACCTTTTCATTTTCAATAAAAGATAAGTAAAGAAGGGAAACTGTCAGATCCTAATTTCGTCCGGGAACTATCATCCATTGATGCTTTGATTCTCGCTAGCCGAGTTGAGCTATTTGACACCTGTTACCACGTAAGATGAAAGATCATTCCACGTTTTGGTGAAGAATGCAAAAAAAAAAACCAAAGGGGAGGGCAAAAGGGTCATTTTAAGCTTTTTTCTGGACCCTAGCTCGTCTGGGCCCCCAAATAGCTTAGGAGTGAAGTAACCAGCTTGCTTGGGCAAGCAAGGTTACTTCAGGTTGAAGCAACAGTTCGCCTGGGCGAGCTACCAAAGTCACAAACTCCCTCAGCTTTCTACATCATTCTTCATTCGATGTTCTTCATTCATCATCCGGTTAGTATTTGTTTTAAGGATTTGGATACGATCTATGCACCCTTAGGGGTCCTTTTTGTTGCTTTGCACATCTTCATATCATTCTTCTACCATCAAAAATCTCTTTTCTTCTTGTTAAGTGAATTTTGACCGATCATTTACGTTACAAATCATCTTTTAAAGAGATTGAAAGTTAATAAGTGTCGCAACCTACCCTTCGGCGGGAGGGCGACGCGGGGCTCACGGGTGCGTCTTCCATGAGAGGAAAATGCGTGGAGTCGCCACCAACGTTTATTCGAGGAAAACGTCGGAAAAACCAGAAAGGTGTGGTCTACGAACTTTAAGTGTGAAAGGTCCGGGAGTTGTTTTTATGCACGGGGAAGGTATTAGCACCCCACGCGTCCGTCACAAAGGACGGCGACCTTTAATCAAGTGTGCAATATGACTTCAAAATGTTTTATTTTCCCTTTTTACGTCTTTTTGAGTTTTTTTATCTTTTTGTGGTCGACGAGGGTGTTTCCCTCGCTCCTACGTATCCTCAATTTGTGATGAGGAAATCAGACCTACGTAGTTCTTTGAGAACTAAACGTTGGTTAAGTTGTTTTTATCTTTTTTAGCAAGATATATTTTAACCGAACAAAAGGTCATTTTAAGGCGTTGGACCATTAAGCGATCTTTAGATTTTTGAAAGGAGAGAGATGTTAAGGCATTGGACCATTAACAATCTCTTTGGTTCTTGGCATAAAACGGCAAGGTTACATACTGATTTTATGATTTTGAATGGTCCATGTTTAACCAATAAAAGCAAAGGGGACCGTTTTAAGGCGTTGGACCTTTAAAGGTTTTTAGTGATTTTTGTGGACAAAGCTTAATTTGTGAGTTGATTTTAACTTTGCTTATTAGTCAATTCATTCAAGGAAACTTTCAAAACAAAAAACGTCCGATTGATTTTTTTTTATTTATTTTATTCGAAGATATTTTGATTATTTTATTATTATTTTGCCCTTTTTTGGTTTAAAACGTGGTTACGGCGTGAATGATCGGTTGGATTTTATTTTAACAGAGATTAAACAATATTACAACTCAAATGATCGGTGGAAATTTATTTTATTATTTATTAGGTGAGAAAACGGCTTAAATAAATGATTAAAGCACATCAAAAGGGGGTACGGAAAATAAATGAAATAAAAATAAAAGCACGCAGAATAAGTGGGGACCACTAAGGGTGCATAGAATGAATTGAAAGATTTGATTTTGAGAACTTACCGGTTGAAGACCGAAGAACGCACGAAGAACGATGAATAACGATGAAGAACGGTGAAGAATCTTCACGAAATCTCTCACAAAAACATCTCGGAAGCGTTACGGAAGCGCCTTCTGTTGGAACCCCCTAGAAGGCCCAAGTGGGCCTGGTTGCTATTTGCACCCCCTTTTCACTAAATACACCCCCTTTTGTGTTTTTTAGCTGATTCCTTTCCGAAACGTTACGGAACTTCATGGATTACGTAATGACACCCATTTTCTTTCCAGAATGTTGTGAAACTTTATGGATTACGCAACAATGCCCTTTTTGACTTCCGGAATGTTACGGAACTTTATGGATTACGCAACAATGCTTCTTTTCGACTCCCAGAATGACGCGGAACTTTACGGATTACCTAACGATGGGTGTTAAGTACCTCGAGGCGGTCAAGCAAAGGTTGCATGCCACCAGACAATGGTCCCCGGACGAAATTAGGGTATAACAGTTGCCCCTCTTTACTTATCTTTTATTGGAGATAAAAGCTAAGTAAAGATAAGACACTAATTTCGTTCGAGTGGAACATTATTCGACCAATCAATATCTCGACCAGCGGAACCTGTCATTCAAATAGAAAGAAAAGGCATCAGAAGTGTCAACAAAACCTCAGTGTCTTTGAAAGCGATAAAGCGGGACAACCACGACACTTCCCTACGCCATCGAATTTGATCATCCCTGCCCATTAGAGAAGAATCTCGTGCGTCGTCGGGCTTGAATGCCTTCGGACGACGAGAGCAAAATCCTACAAAAATTTTGAAAATAATCAGAATCGAACGACCAACATCATCTGGATACTGTCAAATTCGTTCCCCTCGGTTGACGAAAGGTGCGGATGACCACAAGGTATCTCCGCCTGCCACCTGACTCGTTGTCCCTAGATGGCCAAAAGGTGCAGAAGACGATGTTAGTCTCTGCACGTCAACGGGCTCGTTTGCCCCTGGTTGACGAAAGGTGCGAGTAGCCATACGGTACCCCCGCATGTCACCTGACTCTATGGGTCAGGATGACAAAAGGTGCAGAAGACGATGTTAGTTTCTGCGCGTCAACGGGCTCGTTTGCCCCTGGTTGACGAAAGGTGTGGATAACCATACGGTACCCCCGCATGTCACCTGACTTCATGGATCAGGATGAAAAAAGGTGCAAAAGACGATGTCAGTCTCTGTGCGTCAACAGGCTCGTTTGCCCCTGGTTGACGAAAGGTGCAGATAACCATATGGTACCCCCGCATGTCACCTGACTTCATGGGTCAGGATGACAGAAACCGTTTGTACGGATAATCACTTGTGTATTATCAAGGGTTTAGGCTTTTTAGGTCCTTCTTCATCTGTCGACTGCATGTATACATGTTGTTCCTCCTCTCTCTTACTGCCGACCTCAAGCCGGCCTTGGTCTATCATCCGTTGTAATAGATCTTTTACTGTCGAACATGTTTCCATGTCATGGAGTACACTCGGATGCATTAAGCAAGAGTCTTCCCTGCGCCCGCCGCAGGGAATCATGCCCACCTTTTGCAAAGCCTTGTAGATAAATCTTCTGGGGGTCTTTACGTCCTCCAAAAGCTTGGGCCCTCGTGACCTACTTTCCTCGATGGCATTAACCACCCCCCCTCCATGATTGGCAAGCGGATTTGTTTTTATGTTGGGCCCGTCCTCTTGAAAAGTCAACCACCCGGCCTCTATCAAGCTTTGGACCTTGCTTTTCAAGGCCAAGCACTGTTCGATCGAGTGGCCCAGGGTCCCCCCATGGTATGCGCAGGTCGCGCTAGGGTTATACCATTTTGGGAACAGGGACTGGAAGATCTTTCCCGGGACCACCACGGCCAATTGGTTGGCGATGAGAGACGGCAAGAGTTCCCCATATGTCATCGGGATCGGGGCGAAGATCTGTGCCTGCCTTGGCAAAAAGTTCCTTGTCATGTTTGCGCCTAAGTGAGCGTTGTTGGCCGGGTGAGGCAGAGTCGGAGCTGGATTCCGGAGAGCTCCCCCCTGTGGGGATGTGGGTGCCCTTGGTTGGGTGAGTGCCGTATCGGAAGAGACCTCGGCGCCAGCCGAAAAACTTGGGTGATGTTGTGCATATTGGTGGGTACCATGGGGGGTTTGCGGTGGCTTGGGCCATGCAGGAGTTGAGGTGACGGTATGGGCATCTCCCTCTTTATTCTTTGCCCCAGCTATTCTGGTCTTCCTACTGCTGGCACCTATCGGGGAGACGTAATCAAACTTTCCCCTCTTCAAACCCACCTCGATCCTTTCTCCGGCGAAGACCAAGTCTGTGAAGTTGGAAGGCATGTAGCCCACTAATTTCTCATAGTAAAACACAGGCAAGGTATCCACCATCATAGTAACCATCTCCCTCTCGACCATGGGAGGGGCTACTTGCGCTGCTAGGTCCCTCCCACGCTGAGCATATTCTTTAAAGGACTCGTTTTCCCATTTAATCATGTTTTGCAGCTGAGTTTGGTCGGGAGCCATGTCAGAGTTGTATTGATACTGCCTAAGGATGGCGGTAATCAGATCCTTCCAGGTGCGGATGTGGGAAGCTTCTAGATTAGTGTACCAAATGACCGTTGCCCCAGCTAGGCTATCTTGGAAGAAATGCATCAATAACTTCTCCTCCCTAGAATACGCACCCATCTTGTGACAATACATTTTTAGGTGATTCTTGGGGCAAGTCGTCCCTTTGTACCTATCGAAGTCGGGTACTTTGAACTTTGGAGGGATGACGACGTCCGGTACCAGGCATAGGTCGGTCATGTCTGCGAACGGATAATCACCGAACCCTTCAATAGCCCTCAATCTTTCTTCAATGAGATCGAGTTTCCCCTTTTCTTCCGCTACCCGGGATGGCCCTCCCACGGGCAGAAACGTCGGCTGTATTGGGTGATTTCGAGGTTCTCTCGTGATGTTGGGTCGAGGTAGCGCGTTGGGCGCTGGTCCCTCGGCAGGAAACGGGGAGTAGGAGTCAACGTCTCCCTGAGCAGGCTCTTGATGATCTTTGTGGACCTCGTCAGGATGTCGAGGAGGCTCCCCCTCGAGGATGAGGGGAGGAATGTGACCCGGGTCGTCATGCATGATGGGTGGTGTGTAATTAGGTGGTAAACCATAGGGGTAAGTTCCTCGGTTATAACCTAGATGGGGGTTGCTAACGTGCCCCTGTGTGCTTTTTTCTCGTTCCACCACGTTTGGAAAAGGGGGGTGCGCGGCAGTTGGGAGAGTCGGGTCTGCTTCGGCAGCCGAACTAACAGCGGTGGCGGTGGCCGCATTACTCTCCATTAGTTGTTTCATTCCCAGCATGGCATCCATCATGGAAGCCATTTGCTCTTTCAAAGCCGACATGTCGGCTTTCATCTGTTCCTATACTTCCTCTTGGTCACCCATCGTCCTAGTTTTGAATCTGGTGCGATAGGGATGCCTTGGGGCGTGCTTAGTTATGGCATTTTTCCTAAAAAGACCAAATGTGAGGAGTACGTAATGAGAAATGAATGTATGCTAGAGATGGAATGTGGGAGTGATCTGATTCACACTGTTCCTCTTTGGAGTAAAATCATGGGATAAACTCATTTTATTCAGAAAGTTATAGCTTGTCAAGATCTGAGTGACAAT
Organism: Glycine soja; assembly: GCF_004193775.1. Classification (NCBI taxonomy): domain Eukaryota; kingdom Viridiplantae; phylum Streptophyta; class Magnoliopsida; order Fabales; family Fabaceae; genus Glycine; species Glycine soja. Next base: position 16,909,814 of record NC_041017.1, on the reverse strand, counting down.
ATAAACTTCCTAACGGTTCCTAATTATATGGACCATCAAGTCTATCATGTGCTGACAATAGTGGAGGAGCCCGTGGATCTCCTCAGGGGCGGAGTAGGTGTCCGCCATAGCTTTGGCCTTTGCCAGCAAACGGGGAAGCTCTTGACTCCCATTCAAAGTAAGAGCAAACCAATCCATCCACATCATTGCTTCTTGATGTAATGAGTCAATCACCATTCCTCTAGCCTCCTTTTCCGCGTACACTCGGGCGTATTCATTCGCCACTTTATGCTCGTGGGTCGTGGTTAGATTTAATTCTTCTTGGTACTTGCTGATGATGGCTAACATGTTTGTTTTGGTCTCGCATAACCGCTGAGACAAACTCCTCTTGAACCATAGGCAAACCCTCAATTCATCCTTCAGAATCAAACCGTCTACTCGCAATTGGTCTCGTTCCTCTCTCCGGAGCTTAAGCTCGCTGTTACTGCCCCACAAAGCCCCTCGAAATTTGTTCCGTCCGTGTTCTTCCCTACGGGCCCTCTTGGTCTCTCGCTCCAAGGCCTTGGTGGTGGCTATATTGATGTCTCTCAATTCGGCTTTCTCCTTTCGGATCCTAACAGCTACTGACTTGAACTTTTCCTTGACTGTCTGGGCTTTCTCAAGTTCTGTCTTGAGGGCTTGTACCTCTTCGTCTTCTTCTGGAGTTTCAATCTCCATCCCCTTAGTGGTCCTCAAACTCGGGAGCCAATCCAGATCTTGTGCGTAGGCTTTCAACCACCTACGGTAGCCGTCGATGGGCCCGTTGCTACTCCCCCTAAGTTCCTTGTCCTTTCTTTACGACATTTCCCATGCCTTGTGGACCCTCTGAAGCACCCCTGCGTTGGTGCTATTAAAACCTCATGTAACGAAAGGTATGAGGCCTTCCTCTGATGGCGCCCCTCTCATAGGGTAACCAAGTTGTCTTATAGCGAGGACGGGATTGTAATTGATGCAACCCCGCGTCCCCATCAAGGGAACATTTGGAAATTTCCCACACGAAATAAGAATCCCGATTCTCCCCTCCTTCCATCGGGGGAACCAATTGACAGACGCTCCCTCTTTGTTTGCTAAGAGCCAATCCCAATTTGCCTCTCTTTTCTCAGTGCATGAGCGGTGGCCTTCTAACGGGCAAACGTGTCTCATCTCTTGGCGAAAGAAGTGCAAAACCAACCATACGTAGAGGGCCAACGTACAGCAAATGATCCTTGCATTGTTCTTCTCACATCTTCGGTCAAATGTGTCGTATAGATCGGCTAAGATAGCAACAACTGGGCTTTCCTTGCGATTGTAAAAGGCGAGAAAAGCATCAATCGATGCCCAGTCCACCAACCCATCCACATTTGGAAAGAGGACCACCCCGAAGATCAAAAGTGCCAAGATGTCCATGAATGGGGCCCATTCGCCTTGACTTGCTAAGACTCTCGCCTTTGCTTCCAAACATTTCCTTGGTACCCCAACCACCCCATTTTTTACTTGCTTTTCGCGGTCTAATTCTTGTGTCGAGATTTTGACTATCTTAGAAATTCTAGCTAAGGGGGGATAGAATCCTGAGAAGAGGTATGGCTTCCTTCCTCCCAAAGGGCATTCCAGGATCTCTTCAAACTCTTCCACCGTGGGTGTTAACTGGAAGTCCCCAAAGGTGAAGCACCTCAAAGGCTGGTCATAATATGGGGCGAGGGAGGCAATGGCCTCCATGGAGACCTCTGCCATGGTTAGGTCCCAGATCTTACCATAAGCTTTGCGAAAGGCTTGTCGCTGGAGCTGACCCATCAACTGTCCTAACTCTTCCAGACTGGCGATTCCTAGGCTCTTGACCTTGACTTGATAGAACCTCTTTTTAAGCGAAGGCGTCTGACTCGATCCCATGTTTTACTAAAGTGGAATAAAAACTAGTGCGAATCAAGACTCCGACATCTATCACAGGTGAAATGGATGAATGCATGAAGAAAATGCATATGACCCAGATGCATTTTACGGATACGAGAACCCGGGAGGTTTATCTCTTTCTTAAATACAACATTCGGGCAGCATGGCGCCCGATGCATGCATTTAAGAAGGTGACACGGACCTTCTGTCTTCTCGTGACAAAATGAGGGGATCAAGACGCAACCCGTGCATGATGACATGATGCGGATGCGAAGAAGGGGAACAAGGAGATGCACACAGCATGGCAATATCCCCAAATAATCACACAGCGAAGGTATACATGACATTTAGGTTATATGCATGGCAGTGTTTAAAAGGCACGCAGCGTGTTTGCTTCGTGCCCCTATTTTAAGGACCTAAATGGGAGGAACTAAAAGGCTTTTAGTGATAACTCCCAAGGTGGTCATATCTCTCTTGATGGTTTCTAGAGGTATCATCCCCTTCGAAAAACATATTGCGGCAGTAAGGACTACCAGCAACAATATGTTATCAAAGAGAAAAACTCTAGATGAGGGTTCACTGTTATCAAGCAAGTCGGAGACCAAGCATTACCACAGATTCACCTCCACTCCTTATGTTCCCATGGACCCGGGTATAGGGCCCTTTTTCAACTCATGTGTGCACAAATAGTGTTGGTGTTTGTGTGCATCAAATGAATAAATATCTATCTTATGCATACATTTCAAAAACATGTTAAAAGCATCAAAGAGTTATATACAAGAATGTAAGACAAATAAAAAGGAAACCGGCAAAAGAGGAAGCCATCATATTGCACGAGATTAGAAGGTCTAACTCTCTAAAAACAGTCCCCAATGGAGTCGCCAACTATCGCAACCTACCCTTCGGCGGGAGGGCGACGCGAGGCTCACGGGTGCGTCTTCCATGAGAGGAAAATGCGCGGAGTCGCCACCAACATTTATTCAAGGAAAACGTCAAAAAAACCGGAAAGGTGTGGTCTACGAACTTTAAGTGTGAAAGGTTCGGGAGTTGTTTTTACGCACGGGGAAGGTATTAGCACCCCACGCGTCCGTCACAAACGACGGCAGCCTTTAATCAAGTGTGCAATATGACTTCAAAATGTTTTAATTTCTCTTTTTACGTCTTTTTGAATTTTTTTATCTTTTTGTGGTCGACGAGGGTGCTTCCCTCGCTCCTACGTATCCTCAATTTGTGATGAGGAAATCAGACCTACGTAGTTCTTTGAGAACTAAATGTTGGTTAAGTTGTTTTTATCTTTTTTAGCAAGATATATTTTAACCGACCAAAAGGTCATTTTAAGGCGTTGGACCATTAACGATCTCTTTAGTTTTTGACATAAAACGGTAAGGTTACATATTGATTTTATGATTTTGAATGGTCCATGTTTAACCAATAAAAGCAAAGGGGGCCGTTTTAAGGCGTTGGACCTTTAACGGTTTTTAGTGATTTTTGTGGACAAAGCTTAATTTGTGAGTTGATTTTAGCTTTAGTTTCACTTTGGTTATTAGTCAATTCATTCAAGGAAACTTTAAAAAAAAAAACGTCCGATTGATTTTTTTTATTTATTTTATTCGAAGATATTTTGATTATTTTATTATTATTTTGCCCTTTTTTGGTTTAAAATGTGGTTACGGCGTGGATGATCGATTGGATTTTATTTTAATAGAGATTAAACGATATTACAACTCAAATGATCGTTGGAAATTTATTTTATTATTTATTAGGTGAGAAAATGGTTTAAATAAATGATTAAAGCACGTCAAAAGGGGATACGGAAAATAAACGAAATAAAAATAAAAGCACGCGAAATAAGTGGGGACCACTAAGGGTGCATAGAATGAATTGAAAGACTTGATTTTGAGAACTTACCAATTGAAGACCGAAGAACGACGAAGAACGAACGAAGAACAATGAAGAACGGTGAAGAATCTTCACAAAATCGCTCACGGAAACGTCTCGGAAGCGTTACGGAAGCGCCTCAGCTTGGATTTTTTACACGGAAACAATTTTCCTCACTAATTTCGAGAGAAACCTAAATACCAGAAGGGCTGAACATTTTTGTTCTGCCCTCTGTCATACCCTAATTTCGTCCGGGGATTATAATTTGATGATATACAACCATTGATTGGCCGCTTCGAGATATTTGGCACCCTTTGTTGCACAATATGTGAAGTCCCGAGACATGCCGAAAATCAAAAGGAAGCAGGCTTACGCGATCCGTGAAAATTCTGTGATGTGACGGAAATCGAAAGGAGGTATTTTTCGCAACCCGTGAGTTTTCGTAACTTCTTCGAGAGCTAAAAAAGAGTAAATACATAATCCGTAAGGATTCGTAACCTTGCGGAAGGAAAATAAGTATCGTTACTAAATTCGTAAAGTTTCGTAACGTTACGGAAAAAGAATTACCAAAAAAGGTAAAGGAGGGTACATTTAGTAAAAAGGGGAGTACAAATAGCAATCAGGCCCACATGGGCCTTCCAGATTCTTCCTCTAGAAGGCTGTTGCTTCTAGAGGAAGCAACCTTGCTCGCCTGGGCGAGCTGGGTGGCAAGCTCCTCCCCTATTTTGCTATAAATAGGGGGAGGAGTGAAGGGAGAAGGGGTTCAGCCTTCTTGGCACTTCTTATTCTCTCGAAATTGCTGAGGAAAATTATTTTCGTGAAGAAAATCCAAGCCGAGGCGCTTCCGTAACATTTCCGTGAGTAATTACGCGAAGATTCTCGACCGTTCTTCAGCATTCATCGTTCGTTCTTCGTTTTCTTCAGTCTTCAACGGGTAAGTACTTCAAACCGAGCTTTTCAATTCATTCTATGTACCCGTGGTGGTCCACATTTTGTTTCATGTATTTTTATTCTCATTTTCATTCGCTTTCTATACCCCCTTTTGACGTGCTTAAGTCATTGATTTAAGTCATTTCTCGCCTAATCTAAAAATAAAATAAATTTCCACCGATCATTTGAATTGTAGTATTCGTTAATTTCTGTTAAAATGAATTCCAACCGTTCGGTCGTGCCGTAACCACGTTGGAAATCAAAAAAGAGGTAAAATAATAATATAATAATAAAAAAATACCTTTTAGTAAAATAAAGCAAAAAATCAATCGGATGTTTTCTCTTTGGGATTTCTCATTCTTAATTGAATTGACTAATAACTAAAGTGAAACTAAGGCTAAAATCAACTCGCCTAGTCAAGCTCGTCCACAAAAAATAGGGTTTCGAAAGTTTATCATTTTAATTTCGTACCAAGTAAAATGGATCATTTTTAAGGTCCAACGCCTTAAAATGATCACCCTTCAAGTAAAAAGAATCACTTGATTCACGCATAAGAAAGAACTATGTAGGTCTGATTTCCTCTCCAAAGGAGGGTACGTAGGAGCAAGAGCCCCGCTTTTGTCGACCTCAAAAAAAAATGAAAAGAAATAAAGTTAAGGTAACACAATTTCCATAATTCTAAAAAATAGGTTGTTGTCCTTCGAGACAAACGTAAGAGGTGCTAATACCTTCCTCAAGCGTAAATATAACTCCCGAACTCAAAATTTTTATTTTGACCGATTTCCTTCGGTTTTCCCGACGTTTTCCACAAATAAACGTTGGTGGCGACTCTGCGCATCTTTCCTCCTTTGGAAAGCGCACCCGTGAGCCTCGCCCTCGCTCGCCCGCAAAAGGGCACGTTGCGACAGTTTGCGACTCCACTGGGGACTATTTTTGTGAGTTAGGCCTATTTTAAGGAATTGTGGATTTGTGAAACTTCGTGTGTGCATTTGTTGAACTGTGTAAAATGTAAATAACTGTTTTCTATTTCGCATTCTTTACACTGCATTCTAAGCACCCACGGGTTTGAGTAAAAAAGGGGCCCTATACCCGGGTTCATGGGAATTTAAGGAGTGGAGGTGAATCTATCATCATGTTAGGTCTCCGACTTGCTTGATAATAGTGAAACCTCGTCTAGAGCTTTCTCTCGTTATAATGTGTTGTCGCTGGTATTCCATACCGCCACAATATTATTATCTTGAGTGATGATACCTCTAGAAAACAGCCGTGTGAGTTATGAATTGTTGGGGAGTAGTTATTAGAGACCCCTAGATATTGTCCTATAGGTTCCCAAATATGGGCAAAGAGCAAACACGCTCCGTGCCATTCGTTCTCATGCATTTTTTGGTAAATAGCACTAGTTTATAGTTTTGCTAGTGATGTTTGGTTTCTTTAGAGTAATACGTAACCTTTTTAATACTACGTTGAGGCGCCATCATGCCCAAAACGTAGCATTAAAGTTGGATCTCTGCAGTCTCGTATGTGTGAATTACCCCTTTGTGTTGTTTTCTTTCCGTTTCATGCATGCGCATCTGCATCATACCGTCACACATGCGTTGTATGTGGGTCTCGTCTTTTGTCATGGGAAGCCGGAAGATCCATATCGTCTTCTTAACTGCACACATGGGGCTCTGCGCCCCCCAAATGCGCAATAAGGAGAGATAATTTTCCAGGCTCTCGTGTCCGTAAATGCATTCATATCATGCACCGCATAAACATCTCTTCAGCATCATAATGAACATATCGTTCCTGCATTTGTTCGTTATCACATTCCCATTTTGCATGAGTCATTGCATCATCATGCATATGTGTTCAACATACTTTTTGTTCTACATGTTTGCTCATACATGATCATTGTATTTTCCTCTACAAAACAAAAACAAAAAAGGGAAGCATGAAAATTCATGATGCATTCTTAGTTGCATGTGTTAGGTACCATGAGCCAACCATGTTGGGATCATAAACCCATTTCTAAAATTAAAAAAAAACACAAACAACAAAACAAAATTATTGAGCATGGTACCTAATGCGTGGTTAATTAAGAAAGGATGTCTCTTCAGGCATCTCAATCTCATAATTACATTTTCCATGCATAGCATGCGTATTCTCGAGTCTTTCATCCCTATGAAATGTTGTTGAAGTATTGGCGATCAAAATTGCCATTCTCTGGGTTATGGGGTTGAACCAAGCTCGCGCTTTTACGAAAAGGTTCATCGAGTCAAGTTGAAGTATGGAAGTAACCATCTTGCAAAAATTGGGGCAAAAGATGGATCGTGTTACATCGCTGCTTCGTCTGCTGCCAAACACATTTAGGGCTGTCGATGTCCCTGTTACTTCCAGTTTCACCTTGACAAAGATGTCATGGACCGTGTTGGAAATCTAAAATTGGTTCGACCCCATGTCCTGCGTAAAAATTTGCAATACTTCAACTATGCATCATTCGCATACAGCCATACTTTTCATTGGTTGCATTGCTCATTACATTCTTTCCTTGAAAAAAAAAAGAACTTAATCATTGTTATAAAAAAGAAAAGAACCCGCTTTACGACGCCCTTACCGAACCTGTGCTAGAACTAGAGTAATGGGTAAAGCAAGGGAGGTGCAAGAGAAGGTGAAGGCCGACATGGAAGCCATGAAAGAGAAAATGGCCACAATGATGGAGGCCATGATGAGCATGAAGAAGATAATGGAAGCCAATGCGGTTACAATTGCCGCTACCAGCACTGTTGCTAAGAGGAACCCGATGCCCCCATCTGGCCTCAACCAAATGAATCATCCAACCTCAGTTATGGTAGGCAAAGATTTGGGAAGTACAGGCAGCCCCCATGATGTGCAAATTCAAAACGAGCATGCCTTCCCGCCATATGGCTTGCCTCTAAACTATACGCCACCCAATGTGGCATACACTCCCAATAAGAATGTCAATAACTCCACTCCTATACCCATTAAGAGCCAACAACCCTAAACTGATCATGCACATGTCTCTTAAACCGTGGGGGAGACACATGAAATTCCCCATCACAATCTAGCCGACTTCGAGCCTTGGCTCAGATATGTCACTGAAGGACAAGCAGTTGGTGGTATACCCCTACAAAACCCTTTGGAGGGCCCTCAGTATCATCCCCAGCTACACCTCTTGCATTCCACAACAAGTAAAAACCCTCATGCTATGGCAGAAATGGGAAAATTGGATCATCTAGAGGAAAGACTCAGGGCCATTGAAGGAGGTGAAGATTATGCCTTTGCTAACCTAGAAGAGTTGTTCCTAGTACCCAATATCATCACCCCTCCCAAGTTCAAGGTGTTGGACTTTGACAAGTACAAGGGGACTACTTGCCCCAAGAACCATCTAAAGATGTATTATCGGAAGATGGGGGCATACGCAAAAGATGAGGAATTGCTGATACATTCCTTCCAAGAAAGTCTTACTGGGGTAGCTGTTACCTGGTACACTAACTTGGAACCTTCCCGAGTCCATTCTTGGAAGGACCTAGTGGTTGCTTTCGTTAGGCAGTGTCAGTATAATGTCTTCGGATAGGATGCAACTACAGAACATGTGCAAAAAGGGGGCACGAATCTTTCCAAAGAATACGCCCAAAGGTGGAGAGACCTGGCAGCTCAAGTGGCACCTCAATGACAAAAAAAAATGATGACAATGATAGTAAACACATTACCAGTATTCTACTATGAAAAGATGGTGGGCTACGCACCTTCAAAGCTTTGCGGATTTGGTCTTTGCCAGTGAAAGGATCGATGTGGGTCTGAAAAAAGGCAAATTTAGTCACCCTGCTTGGACGAATGAGAAAACTGGGGCAAATGAAGAGGGTGAGGATGAAGGAGAAGCCCGTGTTGTGACTGCCATTCCAATACAGCCAAGTTTCCCACCAACCCAACAATGTCATTACTCAGCCAATAACAACCCTTCTCATTACCCACCACCCGGTCATCCACAAATGCCATCCCTAAAATCAACCACAAAGCCTACCTACCGCACTTCCAATGACAAACACCACCTTTAGCATAAACCAAAACACCAACCAAGAAATGAATTTTGCAGTGAGAAAGCCTGTAGAATTCACCCCAATTCCAGTGTCCTATGCTAACTTGCTCCCATATCTACTTGATAATTCAATGGTAACCATAACCCCAACCAAGGTGCATCAACCTCCATTTCTCTGAGAATACGACTCGAACGCAACGTGTGCTTGTCATGGAGAAGCCCTGGGGCATTCCATTGAGCATTGTAGGGGCTTGAAGCGTAAGGTGCAAGGTCTAATTGATGCGGGCTGGCTGAAATTTGAGGAGAATCACATGTAAATCCTGACATTAACAAGAGATGCCACACATGGGGCAATTTTGAAAGTTGTTGTTAGATGTCTCTAATGACTCATCAGGATTTTCAACTTTCACCAGAATTGAGTGCAAGCTATTGGTCCATTTGCTCAAGCGACCTGTGCTCCTGAGTTTGGACTTCCAAGACCATTCAATCAGAGATTACTCGTCTTGCACGTTGGTGGGGCTGCCGTAAAACAACGTGTAAAGTTCAAAACAAATAAGTTTCAAAATAAAAAAAAAAGCATTTGATTGACTGTGTTTTCAAGACGTTCATGTGACCTCATTTTATCATTCCGGAAAGTTTGTCTTTTTAGAGAGAAGTGAGTTATCAAGAATAGGATGTTGGACAAATGGCCTCAGTTAACTTAAGAAAAATGGGGGTTGAATTAAGATACGAAGACTATTCCCCAATTAAACTTCCACTCTCTCTTTTTGGATTAACAATGCACCCTTAACATGAATTACTCAAAAGACAATTCTAAATAAACTTCTTTAAAGCAAAAGATAAATAGCAATAAATAAAAGAAGTTTAAGGGAAGAGAGGAATGCAAACTTGATTTATACTGGTTCGGCCACTTCCCGTGCCTACATCCAGTCCTCAAGCAACCCACTTGAGATTTTCCACTCTCTTTGTAAAACTCATTTTACAAAGTCTGAACCACACAGGGACAACCCTTCCCTTGTGTTCAAGAATCCTTTACAACAAGAGACCCACGGTCTCTTAATCCCTTTTCAGAAATAAGAAGAAGAGAAGAAGAAATCTCTCTTAAAATAGATAGAATGTACAATGAAGATCAATCAAAATTCCTTATTGAATATGCAAGTGGTTGACCAAGGAATCTTTTTGAGAGGATAAGACATTTCAGTTCAGAAAAACTCTTGATCTTTCGAGAGGATAAAACTATTTGGGCGATGAAAACTCTCTTTAAAACATTTGAATGGCCATTCATAAAACATTTGAATAGATATGTCTCTAGGAAATTATTTTCTGAAAATCCCCTCTGGTAATCAATTACAAGACTTATGTAATCGATTACAGGTTTTAAAAATTTGAATTAAAACATTTTCAACTGCTGGTAATCGATTACCAGAGAGCAAATCTCAATTTGAAATGATAGAATTCTTTGGTCAAACCTTTTGTTTGTTTTCAATTTGGAAACTTCTTCCTAAAGATTCTAGAGATCAACTTGATCATATATCTTGATTTTCTTGGATTCTTGTCTTGAATAAAACTTAGAAGCACTTGATCCTTTAGCATCATCAAGACATCAAAACATCTTGCTTCTACATAGGAGTCATTTGACTTAATCCATCAACTGAAAAATCCTTCAACTATTTCTTGTCCTTGGAAAATTCTTTTTGCAAGAATCAATTGCTTCTTTCATTCTTCCTCACTACGAGGTTGTGAAGACAAGACAACAATTGGTACCTCAAAGCCTTACACTGGGGCAATGAAAGGTACCATGCAAAAACCTCAAGCGAGCCTAGGGGCAGATTAGAAGTTCTCACCCGATAGGTTCCCAGCTACAAGGTCATGACAAAAGATAACAATTGGTACCTCAAAACCTTACACTGGGGCAATGAGGGGCATCGTGCATGAGCCTCAAGTGAATATAGGGGCAGATCAAAAGTCCTCACCCGTCGATGTTTTTAAATAAAAAGAAAAAGAAAAGGGGGGGACAAACCCTGGAATTTCAAATAGATTGATTAAACGTCAAACGGCTCCATTGTCGTCACTCCAAAATGGTCAAGTGACTAAATCAAACAGAATATACACTCTAAGGGAGTTCCCAGAGAGATTTGCAAAAGATAGGATAAGGTTGCATGAATTATCGCCTTTTTCAAAAGGACAGTCAATTTGTGTTTTCCAAAAAAAATTAAATCAAAATCAAAATCACGGAATAGGGAAAGAATGTCATGAACATTGTACAACTTTCCATTGCATTGCATTGTTTCATGTGCGGTCAGCATTACCAAATTTCACAACAAAGGTTGCATGCGTCTGCATCCCTAAAAATCATGTTAACTGCATAGATTTCCTACATCTCGTGTCCAATCTTTTTGGATGGCCTGCCCTCTCAATGAGTCGATCTCTTGCTTTCTCATAAAGGTGGACCCTTGGGTACTAGTACCTATCACCTTTAGAGGACTATATGTCCTCGCCTGCAGAGGGTTGCACGCCCTCGCCTTTAGAGGGCTACGCGTCCTCATTTTCAGTGTGCTCCATATCCACACCTTAAGAGAATATAAGGTCCTTTGCCCTTAGATGCTTCACCGAGACTTGCGCTCCCGGTTAAGGGGCCAGTAGTTTCCTTTTATCAGTTCCTGGGCCACCCCCTGATGTTGGAGGGCGACCAACTGTGCGAGCACATCCAGAGAGGGAGGCTATCACGCATCTACTATGCATACCGGGGCAAGATTTCACCCGTGCCGCTGCAAAAAGACGAGTGCAGATCATGCGCACCAACATGACCACTCTTACATGGATATGGATGACGTTGCTATTTAGCAACATTCTGCCCAGTGGCCACAATGCCAATCTCCCCCTGCAGATGTATCAGTTGGTCTGTGCCGTCATGACATAGGTAAGTATGCATATGGCTCAATTGATTTCTGATGTCATCTATTGTTTGCAGGGATCGCGCCTGCAAGACACCCAGTGGACCCGAAGAAGTCCAACAGGGTCTTGGAGTTGTCAAGCTCTAATTACGGGTCTCTGTCATTTCTACGGAGTGTCTGTCACCTCCAGCAAGGGCATCAGGCCCCCTACTAATCGAGCTTTCATCAAGAAGTACTGCGTCTCCAGGCAGGCGCAGGGCGAAACACCACAGCAGCCTGGGGATGGCCGGCAGCAGGCAATAGACGCACCGCCATCACCTCTAGAGTTCACCTCAGCTCATCCACAAAAAGGTTAGAGCGTTGCTTACGACCCATGGCCGACCAATAGGCGACCAAGTCCAAAGTCAAAGGTAAGCAAAAAGTACTAGGTCCGTGACCGACAAGCCATCACGCGTCCAGCTCAAGACGTTAAAGAAGCGCTACTAGGAGGCAACCTAGTAACTTTTAAATCTCTGCTTGTTTGATCACCTTTGTTTCTCAAGTAATAGTAGGACACACCTAGTTGCTCTTGATCCTAGGAATTTAAATAAAACAAGCACAAGCTCAGAAGGTAGTCATACCTCACAAAATATATATATATATATATGTATGTTTAGGTAGAAAGATACCTTGGATATGCATGTATATAGAAAAAATATCTCACAAAACATATATATTTATGTTTAGGTAGCAAGATACCTTGGACACGCATGTATATAGCAAAATACCTCACAAAAATATACGTATGTTTAGATGGCAAAATACCTCATGAAAAAAAAGAGCAAAAAGAGAGTGAGCAAGAAAAGAATAAGAAGGAAGAAAAAAAAATAAAAAAAATAATAAAAAAAAATAATAAAAGTTGTCTAGCTAAAAAACTACATGCTTGTGAAAAAGATAATTTCCAACTTTTCTTTGAAAGATTTTACTAATCTTAACCAGTTTTTGAAAAAAATGTGTATACACCTGAAGAGTGAATGCTGTGAAAATTTTCCGAATGCCCAAAATGGACTCGGATGAATGCATGATTTGATAAAAGAACATATTTTGGAAACAGTGGGTTGACTTAAAATAGGGAAAATGAATCCTGAGCCCTAGTGTCACATGACCATAAAAACTTGATGCTTGAGTGTCCACATGGGTGCATGCATGACCAGTTTTGCATAAAAATTCCTAATCATCATTGTTGCATGTGTATCATGGAAATAATGTAGGACATCCCCTTTATCCCCGAACCGCTGGCCAAACCCTGACATATATCATGACCAGCTGTTCTACAAGCCTTGAGCCAAAATCCTAACTTATCATAAACCTTGACCTTGGGTGAGAATGTCAATCCTTGCCCTCGGGACAAAACAAAAAAAGAAAAAATTCCTGATCAAAAGAATCGGAAGAAAGCAAACAAGAAAGAAAATTCCCTGATCAAAAATTGAGAGGAAGCAAAAAAAAAAAAAGGAAACAAAGTTCCCGATCAAAGATCGGGAGAAAACTGAAGAAACATCCAAAAAGGTCTTTGGGCCAGACAATATCTGAACAATACAGAATTGTCACCAAGTGAACAAGAAAAAGGAAACCACAACCTAAAGTGGTCCTCTCCCTTTGATTGCCGACAAAATCCTGTGCGCTAGCGACTTTCTTGCCATGCACTAAACAAAAACAGAAAAGGAGAAGGCAAAAACACTCAAAGCCAAAATTCCCCACCTAAAAACCATTCCCAAAATAAGTCCTATTGATCCATGATCACGCATGTAATCTTTGATTTGATAGGAAGTGATTTGCAAAATCAAGTCATGACATATCTATGGTTCGGAATTAGGATAAAACACTTACCTGTGTGAGATTGATACACTTTGAGTGGTTTTCTCCTATTTTTGTTGGACCCAGTGTTTCCTCTAAATGGTCGTTTAGAAACGAAATGCTAACATCCAAAATCTCATTTACGGTTATGAGAAAATTTCATCAGCATACTCTCCTTCCCCGATAGACACATTGTTTTTCATCCAAAAAGCATATGTTGCTCTGATCAGTTGGAAGTTTTGTCTCTTTACTAAAGCATGTTCGCATTTTGGTGAAGAAAACACCGAGACTATTTTTAGTCTCACAGTTGGCAATAACTACATAGGTTTGAGTTCCTCATCACAAATTGAGGATACGTAGGAGCAAAAGCTCTGCTTTTGTCGCCACCCCACTTTTTGTTACCGTGACCCAAGAGCCCGGTGGCATGCGGAGCCACATGACCGTGGGATCCCCAAATTTGTATGTTCCATCATTTATCATTTGTATGCTATCTTTTGTTTAATTGAGGGACTAACGTTTGTTTCGTTTTGATTGACTTTTGTTTTGTACATACATATCGTTTGAGTTGTTACGTCGGTACTTGTTTCGTTGTTGTCAATAATGTTTGTTGAAATTCCGGAACCGTGTAGAGTTTTTCATTTAGGAACGTTGTCCTAAAAAATAAAATGAACCAAAAATCCTAATAAAAAGAAAGAAGCATTGTGAATAAAAGTCATGTTCGTAAAGAAAAGAAAAAGGTTTTTATTTATATATATGTGTAAAAGGAAAGTGTGTATAAAAGGATTCTTGTGTGTAAATGATGCGTGGAAAGGAATTCTTGTGTGTGTGAGCAACGAGTGTATATGAAGAAATGTTTGTATGAACCATAAGTGTGTGTTGGGAAAAATAAAAAATCTTTGAACGTAAATAGGGTTTGTATATAGACCGTGTGACGTAAAGAGAAAGAGTTCCAATGCGTGTACAGAAAAAGTTTGTCATGTATAAGAATATAGATGTACAAAGAAAGGTTTTCCTCATAAAGGACCACAGGTGTATAATTTTGTGAATGAAACAAAAAGGAAAAAGAAAGAAAGACCGCGAAGGTCGACATGTTATAGTTAAGAAGTATAAATCATTCGTAAAGAGCAAACGTATCTTCTGGAAACAAGGGACTGATGCTAAGAGTTTATTTTCTGGAATAACCGAGATAAGGATGGATGAATTCATTGAACTGATTAAAGAACATAATTGGGAAACGTTGGGTCTGTTTGTGTATATTCCCAACCGTAGTATCACAATGCCATAAACGGGATGCTTGAGTGCCCACCTGGCTGTAGCCATGACTAATTTTGCACGTTGTTTTCAAATCATCATTGTCACGCGTACCTTGTGGAGTAATATGGGAGTTTGGCCCGAGACCGACACCTTGACACCCAAATTTGTTTTGCCCCAGATATCAAGATTGGGTTCCCACGATAAAAGACCCCATAGAAACACAACCTTAGACTTTTTTTTTAACCTTGGCCTATCAAAAGAATCCTTATCCTTTCCCCCGAAGCAAAGGACAGCGGAATCTCCTCAAGGGAGAGCAAATAGAATGTTGAAACCCGATTTCCCAAAGAGAGGAAAGGAGGAAGTGGAAAGAAAAGGAAGAAATGAAAAGAAAAGAAAGAAAAAGAACAATAAAAAAGAAAGAAAAAGAAGGATTCTCGATCGAAGATCGAAAGGAAGTGAAAATGGAAGAGATCGGAGGAAAACAGAGTAATTCTCGATCAATGAAAGAAAGGGAATGGAAAATCTTCAGACCAGATAAATTTTCGGCAAAAATAAGTGACTGTCGGCAAAGGAAAACCCATTTTTGGTGTCTCTTCCTTTCAAATTGCCATTCAAAATCATTCTCGACTGGCGATATCCCACCCCACATGAACAAAGAGGAAAAGACCGAAACACCCAGCTTCCTCTCCAAAAAACACTACCCTCGAGAAAATCCTATTGGTTCGTGATCGTACGTTTGATCTTTGATTCGATAGGAAGTCGTGTGCAAAATAGAGTCATGGTGCAGTTATGGTTTGGGAATAGGATAAAACACTTGCCTTGTGAGTTTTATACACTATGAGTGATTTATTTTCAGCTTAGCCCGATGTTTCCCCTGCATGTTCATTTAAAAGCTAAAAGTTGACATCCTGCCCTTCATTCTCGGTTACAAGGAAGATAACCCTTGGCACAAGTATATTGTTTCTCTAAGATATGGTGCTCTCGCGAATGATTTATTTTTCTTTACAAAAAGCATGTTTGCCTTTCAGGTGGAAAAACCCGGTGGACTGTTCGGTCCCGCCAACCCCCTTTTTCGGAGCCCCATGAATGTTATTGCCTAGCGTTGTTCATGTGTCCTCCACCTTCGAGTTTGGAGTTATGTTTCATGATTGCCTAAGGGCGGACCCTCAAGGCAATCCTCCATTCTCCCCCTTTTTCGGAGCCCCATGAATGTTATTGCCTAGCGCTGTTCATGTGTGCTCCACCTTCGAGTTTGGAGCTATGTTTCATGATTGCCTAAATGCGGACTCTCAAGGCAATCCTCCATTCTCCCCCTTTTTCAGAGCCCCATGAATGTTATTGCCTAGCGCTGTTCATGTGTGCTCCACCTTCGAGTTTGGAGCTATGTTTCATGATTTCCTAAGTGCGGACTCTCAAGGCAATCCTCCATTCTCCCCCTTTTTCGGAGCCCCATGAATGTTATTGCCTAGCGCTGTTCATGTGTCCTCCACCTTCGAGTTTGCAGCTATGTTTCATGATTGCCTAAGTGCGGACCCTCAAGGCAATCCTCCATTCTCCCCCTTTTTTTCGGAGCCACACGAATGTTATTGCCTAGCGCTGTTCATGTGTCCTCCACCTTCGAGTTTGCAGCTATATTTCATGATTGCCTAAGTGCGGACCCTCTAGGCAATCCTCCATTCTCCCGCATTTTTTTCGGAGCCCCGCGAATGTTATTGCCTAGCGCTGTTCATGTGTCCTCCACCTTCGAGTTTGGAGCTATGTTTCATGATTGCTAAATGCGGACCCTCAAGGCAATCCTCCATTCTCCCCCTTTTTCGGAGCCCCATGAATGTTATTGCCAACCGCTGTTCATGTGTCCTCCATGTAACATCCTGGAAATTTCTACCCGGAGTTTACGGAAACGATGTATTTTGAATGATTATATATATAAGTATTATTCAGTGTATATGCCTATATGTTCTTGGTAGAAGTAGGAATAGTGGGGGCAAGATATGCGGGCTGGACTAATTAAGGGAGAGAAATCCATAACTGGGATGTTATGGGTTAATTCCTAATTAATTAGTTTAAAAATCATCGTTTTGCGTGCGCCTTAGAATTTAACGAAACCAACCTCTGAACCACGCTCGGGGTTTTATTCTGAGCGTTTTGATATATATATTGAGTACTTTCAAAAACTGGCCCCGACGGACGCAGAGAAACGCGAGAAACTGGAACCAGAGAAACGGCACGCAAACTGAGGCAGGATTTTAGCGTTTCAAAGGTCAGATTTTCCTCACTTTTATGGCTGAGTATGGGTCATAGTCAAAAAGGGAATGTGGGCCCTTCTTGCTCCACTCAAATAGGGACATGTGGCAGAGCTTGAATAAAATAATAGAAAAAAGAGAAAACCCTTTTATTTTAAAACCAAAAAGCAACTCTCTCTCTCTCTTCACTCAGCCCCACATTTTCAGAAGCTCTCTCTCCCTCTCCCTCACATTGCTTTTCTTCCTCCCTCATTCACCATTGAAGCTCCACACAAAGCTTCAACCTATGGCCATCATTTCTGCTCCAAATCGTGAAAGGAGAGCATTTTCGGGGTCGTGAAGTGCGTGGCTACGAGTGGGACTTCGAAATTTCAGGTTTGGGTGGACTTCTTTCTCCTTTGATTTTCGTGGGTATGGGGTTTTGGGAGATATGATGGGTAGTCTTGCAAGGTTTCTGCTGTGTGATGATTATTTGTGAAGACATTTGCTGAAAACTTGTTGAAATTGCCATGATTGAATGAGTTAAACATACCCATTCTGTTCTAGGGTTTTTGTGATGATGTTTGTGATGTTTATATGCTGAAATTGCTGATGGAAAACTGTTAGAGATGAAGGGTAGAACTAACCTAGGGTTAGAAAGTGAGAATGTGATGTTATGAGTGGAAAAAGAGTGAGGCTTTGAGGGTTGGAAGGCTAAGTCTGAATTTTGTGGTAAATGGAGGTTAAAATGAGTTAATCCTAGCTTGAAATGTCATTTAGGACATGTGAGAAAGGTTAGGCTGTGCTAGAGGAAAAAAAAACAAATGATCAAAGAGAATAAAGAGCCATTTCTAGGGCAAAATTGGGTGTTGAAGAGTCAAATTTTGATTCGGTGAGATTTTAGGTGTAAATCCAGTTTGAACAAGTCTAAATAGATGTTATGGACTGGTGTGAGGTGAGAGTTTGCTTCAAATTTACCTCATTCTAAATTTCACTTTTCAAACCTAGAAAACCCATTGAATTGAGGGGTGTTGGACACCTAGATTCTGTGTTGCTGTGTTTTAAAGCTTGGCTTTGGTTTAGACATGATTGATACATGATTTGGGACTTGTAGGAATTGATTTGGGCAAGATTGGATGAGAGGAAGTGGGATTTTCGAAATCTGCACTTATGCAGAATTTTGCTGTCAAAATGGGTGCAGCAGAATTTTGGCTGTGCAGAAAAATGCTATGTATTTGCTGGTTGTGGAAAGAGTAATGTAGAATGAGTTCTGGATGTTTGCTAGTAGATCCCAACGGTCAAAATGCAGGTTTAAGTACGAAAGATTTCCAGTAAAATTTTCGAGTCGATCCAACGGTTAACGAATTGGATCGAAGGAATTGTTACTGGGGTCTTTAAGTGAGAAAAGCTGTGATTTGGTTGGTGTTTTGGCAGAGTTTTCTGCCTTTGCTCTGTTTTGCTTGGCTGTGATAGCTTGTGCGGTTTGAATGCTGTTTTGCTTTGATGTTGGGGGAAGCTTCGGAGGATTGATGGGGACCCGGTGTTGAGAGAAACGAGGATATGGGCTACGTGGGAGTACGTGAGCTCAGTTGGAGGTGGGCAACAGGGGATGGTGGGTTTATGCGCGCATTGTGGATGTGGAAAACTTGTTGTGCACCATCGCCCGACCGCCACCTAGTACCACATGTGATGGGTACCCCATAATCCTACAAGCTTGAGATGAGGAAGTGTTGAAGGGTGAAACTTCCTGCTTTTATTGTTGACCACAGAGTGGTACCTGGAGATATGTCGCGGGGGTCAGGAGACCTTGGGGACGTCAGGTGGGGTGCTATTGCCCAAAACCAAGCTTGACCAATCCCGACCCAACCCGGGCATAGTCGGTCAGTGAGAACCTGTGATGTACCTAAACAGGCGAGCTCCTGGCAGTCAACAGATAAAAGGAAAACAAGACCACAAAGCAAGGAGGCTTGTGGTGGCTGGCCAGCTGTGAATTTTGTGTAATATGTGAGATATGGCCTCTGGTAATCGATTACCAAGGGTGGGTAATCGATTACAAGGCTTAAAAATGAAGACAGGAGGCTAAGATGGTCTCTGGTAATCGATTACCACAGGGTGTAATCGATTACCAGGCTTGAAAACGAGGTCAGGAAGCTAAGGAAGCCTCTGGTAATCGATTACCAAGGGGTGTAATCGATTACCAGGCTTAAAAAGGGAACTGGGAGATGGTGGAAGCCTCTGGTAATCGATTACCAGCCTGTGTAATCGATTACACAGAGGAATGGGTCACTGGTAATCGATTACCAGGCATGTGTAATCGATTACACAGTGCATTATTGCATATTTCATGTTATGAGGCTGTGTAATTCAAGTTTAGCCTCTGGTAATCGATTACCAAGGCTGTGTAATCGATTACCAGAGATGAAAAGCCTTAAAATACCCCTTTTAATTGCATGTAGTGGTTATGAGATGCATTGTGTGGCGGCATAGCTAGATTCTTGTGAAAGAGTCTACCCCTTTCTTTTCTTCCTTGTAGATCGTGATGGCGGCGCAGCTAATCCGTGATCGAGTAGAGATGGAGTGCTTAGAGGGAGCTTGGGAGACCCTCGAAGGCAACACGAGGTGCCGATTTCGGGGCACCATTCGATTCATGGCTACTTCTTTGGTGCATCCAGATGAACCTGCACGGACGCTTCAGCGCACAGTGGAGTGGACAGCTCCTTGGATTAGTTTTGTGTATTTTTTAGGGTGGGTGTACCTAGAACTGACTGTTAGGTTTACTCTTTTGTTTTTGTATGGGTAGACCTGATGTATAGGAATTTGATGATTGTACACTTGTGGCTGAAGCCACCACTATGGACACCTTTGCTCTAGATGACAGCTTTAAATGGTGAATGCATTTATGATCGATCTTGTTATTTGAAAAGAAAGCATTAGCAACTTTATTTGTAAAAGAGCTTATCGACCGTATTTTATTCTTTTATTTTCACGTGACGACCTAAAGTAATGGCTGGTACATTCTTCCTTTTGAAAAAGCAAAATAGTTTAGAGATTATGAACGGTAAGAAAGAAATGACTCCGAATAGAGTTGTGAACTAGCCATTCAGGACTCTATAGTGAGGATTTTCCTTCTAAACCTTGTTTTGGTGAAAAGAGAAAGAAATGAAAAAGAAAAAGAAGAAAAAAAAAATTTACCACGGTTTTTGTTATTTAAATTATTACTATTAAACCAGTCATTAATTTAGCGACGCCACACTCCACCTTCGACTTTGGAGCTATGTGTCATGATTGCCTAAGTGCGGACCCTCAAGGCAATCCTCCATTCTCCCCAATTTTTCGGAGCCCCATGAATGTTATTGCCTAGCGCTGTTCATGTGACCTCCACCTTCGAGTTTGGAGCTATGTTTCATGATTGCCTAAGTGTGGATCCTCAAGGCAATCCTCAATTTTCCCCCTTTTTTTTCAGAGCCCCATGAATGTTATTGCCTAGCGGTTTTCATGTGTCCTCCACCTTCGAGTTTGGAGCTATGTTTCATGATTGCCTAAGTGCAGACCCTCAAGGCAATCCTCCATTCTCCCCCCTTTTTTTCGGAGCCCCGTGAATGTTATTGCCTAGCGCTGTTCATGTGTCCTCCACCTTCGAGTTTGGAGCTATATTTCATGATTGCCTAAATGTGGACCCTCAAGGCAATCCTCCATTCTCCCCCTTTTTTTCGGAGCCCCATGAATGTTATTGCCAACCGCTGTTCATGTGTCCTCCACCTTCGAGTTTGGAGCTATGTTTCATAATTTCCTAACTGCGGATCCTCAAGGCAATCCTTCATTATCCCCCATTTTCGGAGCCCCATGAATGTTATTTCATAGCGCTGTTCATGTGTCCTCCACCTTCGAGTTTGGAGCTATGTTTCATGATTGCCTAAGTGCGGACCCTCAAGGCAATCCTCTATTCTCCCCCTTTTTCGGAGCCCCATGAATGTTATTGCCTTGCGTTGTTAATGTGTCCTCCAACTTCGAGTTTGGAGCTATGTTTCATGATTGCCTAAGTGCGGACCCTCAAGGCAATCCTCCATTCTCCCCATTTTTAGGAGCCTCATGAATGTTATAGCCTAGCGCTGTTCATGTGTCCTCCACCTTCGAGTTTGGAGCTATGTTTCATGATTGCCTACGTGCAGATCCTCAAGGCAATCCTCCATTCTCCCCCTTTTTCGGAGCCCCATGAATGTTATTGCCTAGCGCTGTTCATGTGTCCTCCACCTTCGAGTTTGGAGCTATGTTTCATGATTGCCTAAATGCGGACCCTCAAGGATATCCTCCATTCTCCCCCTTTTTTTCGGAGCCCCGTGAATGTTATTGCCTAGCGCTGTTCATGTGTCCTCCACCTTCGAGTTTGGAGGTATGTTTCATGATTGCCTAAATGGGGACCCTCAAGGCAATCCTCCATTCTCCCCCTTTTTCAGAGCCCCATGAATGTTATTGCCTAACGCTGTTCATGTGTCCTCCACCTTCGAGTTTGGAGCTATGTTTCATAATTGCCTAACTGCGGACCCTCAAGGAAATCCTCCATTCTCCTCCTTTTTTTCGGAGCCCCGTGAATGTTATTTCCTAGCGCTGTTCATGTGTCCTCCACCTTCGAGTTTGGAGCTATGTTTCATGATTGCCTAAATGTTGACCCTCAAGGCAATCCTCCATTCTCCCCCATTTTTTCGGAGACCCATGAATTTTATTGCCAACCGCTGTTCATGTGTCCTCCACCTTCGAGTTTGGAGCTATGTTTCTTGATTTCCTAAGTGCGGACCCTCAAGGAAATCCTCCATTCTCCTCCTTTTTTTCGGAGCCCCATGAATGTTATTGCCTAGCGCTGTTCATGTGTCCTGCACCTTCGAGTTTGGAGCTATGTTTCATGATTGCCTAAGTGCGGATCCTCAAGGCAATCCTCCATTCTCCCCTTTTTTTTTCGGAGCCCCATGATTGTTATTGCCTAGCGCTGTTCATGTGTCCTCCACCTTCGAGTTTGGAGCTATGTTTCATGATTGCCTAAATGCGGACCCTCAAAGCAATCCTCCATTCTCCCCCTTTTTCGGAGCCCCATGAATGTTATTGCCAACCGCTGTTCATGTGTCCTCCACCTTCGAGTTTGGAGCTATGTTTCATGATTGCCTAAGTGCGGACCCTCAAGGCAATCCTCTATTCTCCCCCTTTTTCGGAGCCCCATGAATGTTATTGCCTTGCGTTGTTAATGTGTCCTCCAACTTCGAGTTTGGAGCTATGTTTCATGATTGCCTAAGTGCGGACCCTCAAGGCAATCCTCCAATCTCCCCCTTTTTCGGACCCCCATGAATGTTATTGCCTAGCGTTGTTCATGTGTCCTCCACCTTCGAGTTTGGAGCTATGTTTCATGATTGCCTAAGTGCAGACCCTCAAGGCAATCCTCCATTCTCCCCCCTTTTTTTCGGAGCCCCGTGAATGTTATTGCCTAGCGCTGTTCATGTGTCCTCCACCTTTGAGTTTGGAGCTATATTTCATGATTGCCTAAATGTGGACCCTCAAGGCAATCCTCCATTCTCCCCTTTTTTCGGAGCCCCACGAATGTTATTGCCTAGCGTTGTTCATGTGTCCTCCACCTTCGAGTTTGGAGCTATGTGTCATGATTGCCTAAGTGCGGACCCTCAAGGCAATCCTCCATTCTCCCCCATTTTTCGGAGCCCCATGAATGTTATTGCCTAGCGCTGTTCATGTGTCCTCCACCTTCGAGTTTGGAGCTATGTTTCATTATTGCCTAAGTGCGGATCCTCAAGGCAATCCTCAATTTTCCCCCTTTTTTTTCGGAGCCCCATAAATGTTATTGCCTAGCGCTGTTCATGTGTCCTCCACCTTCGATTTTGGAGCTATGTTTCATGATTGCCTAAATGCGGACCCTCAAGGCAATCCTCCACTCTCCCCCTTTTTTTCGGAGCCCCATGAATGTTATTGCCTGGCTCTGTTCATGTGTCCTCCACCTTCGAGTTTGGAGCTATGTTTCATGATAGCCTAAATGCGGACCCTCAAGGCAATCCTCCATTCTCCCCCTTTTTTTCGGAGCCCCATGAATGTTATTGCCAACCGCTGTTCATGTGCCCTCCACCTTCGAGTTTGGAGCTATGTTTCAAAATTGCCTAAATGCGGACCCTCAAGGCAATCCTCCATTTTCCCCCTTTTTTAGAGCCCCATGAATGTTATTGCCTAGCGCTGTTCATGTGTCCTCCACCTTCGAGTTTGGAGCTATGTTTCATCACTGCCTAAGTGCGGACCCTCAAGGCAATCCTCCATTCTCCCCCTTTTTCGGAGCCCCATGAATGTTATTGCCTAGCGCTGTTCATGTGTCCTCCACCTTCGAGTTTGGAGGTATGTTTCATGATTGCCTAAATGGGGACCCTCAAGGCAATCCTCCATTCTCCCCCTTTTTCAGAGCCCCATGAATGTTATTGCCTAGCGCTGTTCATGTGTCCTCCACCTTCGAGTTTGGAGCTATGTTTCATAATTTCCTAACTGCGGATCCTCCAGGCAATCCTCCATTCTCCCCCTTTTTTTCGGATCCCCGTGAATGTTATTTCCTAGCGCTGTTCATGTGTCCTCCACCTTCGAGTTTGGAGCTATGTTTCATGATTGCCTAAATGTGGACCCTCAAGGCAATCCTCCATTCTCCCCCTTTTTTCGGAGCCCCATGAATGTTATTGCCTAGCGTTGTTCATGTGTCCTGTACCTTCGAGTTTGGAGCTATGTTTCATGATTGCCTAAGTGCGGATCCTCAAGGCAATCCTCCATTCTCCCCTTTTTTTTTCGGAGCCCCATGATTGTTATTGCCTAGCGCTGTTCATGTGTCCTCCACCTTCGAGTTTGGAGCTATGTTTCATGATTGCCTAAATGCGGATCCTCAAGGATATCCTCCATTCTCCCCCTTTTTTTCGGAGCCCCGTGAATGTTATTGCCTAGCGCTGTTCATGTGTCCTCCACCTTCGAGTTTGGAGGTATGTTTCATGATTGCCTTAATGGGGACCCTCAAGGCAATCGTCCATTCTCCCCCTTTTTCAGAGCCCCATGAATGTTATTGCCTAGCGCTGTTCATGTGTCCTCCACCTTCGAGTTTGGAGATATGTTTCATAATTGCCTAACTGCGGACCCTCAAGGAAATCCTCCATTCTCCTCCTTTTTTTCGGAGCCCCGTGAATGTTATTTCCTAGCGCTGTTCATGTGTCCTCCACCTTCGAGTTTGGAGCTATGTTTCATGATTGCCTAAATGTTGACCCTCAAGGCAATCCTCCATTCTCCCCCTTTTTTTCGGAGCCCCATGAATGTTATTGCCAACCGCTGTTCATGTGTCCTCCACCTTCGAGTTTGGAGCTATGTTTCATGATTGCCTAAGTGCGGACCCTCATGGCAATCCTCCATTCTCCCCCTTTTTTTTTCGGAGCCCCATGATTGTTATTGCCTAGCGCTGTTCATGTGTCCTCCACCTTCGAGTTTGGAGCTATGTTTCATGATTGCCTAAATGCGGACCCTCAAAGCAATCCTCCATTCTCCCCCTTTTTTTCGGATTTCCATGAATGTTATTGCCAACCGTTGTTCATGTGTCCTCCACCTTCGAGTTTGGAGCTATGTTTCATGATTTCCTAAGTGCGGACCCTCAAGGCAATCCTCCATTCTCCCCCTTTTTCGGAGCCCCATGAATGTTATTGCCTAGCGCTGTTCATGTGTCCTCCACCTTCGAGTTTGGAGCTATGTTTCATGATTGCCTAAGCGCGGACCCTCAAGGGAATCCTCCATTCTCCCCTTTTTTCGGAGCCACACGAATGTTATTGCCTAGCGCTGTTCATGTGTCCTCCACCTTCGAGTTTGGAGCTATGTTTCATGATTGCCTAAGTGCGGACCCTCAAGGCAATCCTCCATTCTCCCCCTTTTTCGGAGCCCCATGAATGTTATTGCCTAGCGTTGTTCATGTGTCGTCCACCTTCGAGTTTGCAGCTATGCTTCATGATTGCCTAAGTGCGGACCCTCAAGGCAATCCTCCATTCTCCCGCATTTTTTTCGGAGCCCCGCGAATGTTATTGCCTACCACTGTTCATGTGTCCTCCACCTTCGAGTTTGGAGCTATGTTTCATGATTGCCTAAATGTGGACCCTCAAGGCAATCCTCCATTCTAACCCTTTTTTTCGGAGCCCCATGAATGTTATTGCCAACCGCTGTTCATGTGTCCTCCACCTTCGAGTTTGGAGCTATGTTTCATGATTGCCTAAGTGCGGACCCTCAAGGCAATCCTCCATTCTCCCCTTTTTTCGGAGCCCCACGAATGTTATTGCCTAGCGTTGTTCATGTGTCCTCCACCTTCGAGTTTGTAGCTATGTTTCATGATTGCCTAAGTGCGGACCCTCAAGGCAATCCTCCATTCTCCCCCTTTTTCGGAGCCCCAAGAATGTTATTGCCTAGCGTTGTTCATGTGTCCTCCACCTTCGAGTTTGCAGCTATGTTTCATGATTGCCGAAGTGCGGACCCTCAAGGTAATCCTCCATTCTCCCCCTTTTTTTTTGAAGCCCCGAGAATGTTATTGCCTAGCACTGTTCATGTGTCCTCACCTTCGAGTTTGGAGCAATGTTTCATGATTGCCTAAATGTGGACCCTCAGGGAAATCCTCCATTCTCCCACTTTTTTTCGGAGCCCCATGAATGTTATTGCCAGCCGCTGTTCATGTGTCCTCCACCCTCGAGTTTGGAGCTATGTTTCATGATTGCCTAAATGTGGACCCTCAAGGCAATCCTCCATTCTCCCCCTTTTTCGGAGCCCCATGAAAGTTATTGCCTCGCGCTGTTCATCTCTCCTCCACCTTCGAGTTTGGAGCTATGTTCATGATTGCCTAAGTGCGGACCCTCAAGGCAATCCTCCATTCTCCCCCTTTTTCGGAGCCCCATGAATGTTATTGCCAACCGCTGTTCATGTGTCCTCCACCTTCGAGTTTGGAGCTATGTTTCATGATTGCCTAAGTGCGGACCTCAAGGCAATCCTCTATTCTCCCCTTTTTTCGGAGCCCCATGATGTTATTGCCTTGCGTTGTTAATGTGTCCTCCAACTTCGAGTTTGGAGCTATGTTTCATGATTGCTAAGTGCGGACCTCAAGGCAATCCTCCAATCTCCCCTTTTTCGGACCCCCATGAATGTTATTGCCTAGCGTTGTTCATGTGTCCTCCACCTTCGAGTTTGGAGCTATGTTTCATGATTGCCTAAGTGCAGACCCTCAAGGCAATCCTCATTCTCCCCATTTTTTTCGGAGCCCCATGAATGTTATTGC